>NW_027464585.1:21430000-21470000 GCF_043290135.1 Rhipicephalus microplus | reverse complement strand
CTAACAAAGGATTGCTACAGCTCGTTCAATTAATGCACGACAAATTTGATTCCAAACATGAAGAAGTGATGTCTGCCTTGAGTGAAGTCAAAGAGGCTCAGTATTCAATGGAGCAACTAATTGCCAACATCGACAATAGGCTCTCGGCAGTTGAATGAAGCATTCGATCGTCAGAGGGGCAACAGGGAGAAAGTCTCGTGCCTCAAATGGCCGTACTGAACCAACGGCTCGGTGAACTTGAAGACGGTTCACGTCGAGAAAATTCAATATTTCATGGCGTAGTGGATGCCGCCACTGAAACTTGGGCACAGTCAGAGGAAAAAGTTTGCTCGATATTAAATTCAGTCTAAGCCTGAACCTAGATTACAGCGACGATCGCCTTTCCCGGGCGCACAGGCTTGGCCGTTTTGTCCCTAATAAGTGCAGACCGGTTATTGTCCGGTTTTCATCCTGTAAACTAAGAAAAACGATTCTGTCTTCCAAAAACAAGTTAAAAACAAGTGGTGTCTCCGTAAGTGAAGACTTTTGTAAAGCAACCAGAACTGTCAAGACAAAATTGTACGATTTTGGCAAGAAAAGCGGCGAACTTTTCACTGTGAGGTATAACAAGCTGTATATCAACAAAAAATGTTACATTTACTCCCCTGATACCGACAGTGTCTGTGAACTGCATTTGGGCAATGCCGCCAGTACTGCTGAACTGTCGTCTGCCGCTACAAACCGCCGTCCTGATGTGTCTTTTTCCTAACAGATGTTAGGCATCAGCCACGCTGCCAGTCTTCTCAAGGCTTATCATTTTTATTGTCAAATGTGCGCAGTTTAATCAATAAACGCGACGCTCTAACACCTATTATTGATTCATGTGCTGCTGACGTGGTTGCATTGACTGAGACCTGGTTGACCAATAAAATTTATAGTGAAGAGCTGTTTCACTGCGACAAGAATTATTTTGTGTACCGTCGTTACCGTGATTTAAAACCGGGTGGTGGGGTTCTATTTTCCGTTGCCGACAATATAGTGTCTGCTAGGATCGCACTTACAACGTCCTTAGAGTTGGTTTGTGTGCGTGTTGTCATAGACCACCAAAACACATTGATCTGTGCTTGTTATCGACCGCCAAATGCACCAACTACTTTCTGCAATTAGCTGCATGACGTTCTTAAATTTTTCGTTTCAGAATTTTCTCACTCTCTGTTGCTTCTTCTGGGAGATTTTAACTTTCCTAGAATAATTTGGGCTTCGCAATTTCCCTCCGTTTTTGATTCGTCCGCTGAAAGTCAATCTTTTATTAACTTGTGCTTAAATTTCAATCTTGCACAACTTGTATCTGGGCCTACTAGAACTGGCACTACTTCATCGAACACACTTGACCTGGTCCTTGTCAGTAATTCTAATTTAGTGCATTCATTAACCTATTTACCCAGAATAAGCGATTATTGTTTTTTACATTTTTGTAAAGGGCCATGTTACTAGTCAGAAAAGCAACCAAAATTTATCAGAGATTATGCGAGAGGCGATTACGCAGCAATCAATAATGAGCTTGCAATATTCATTGACGAGTTCATGCCAGAACTTTTTAGCCGTACTGTAGAAGATAATTGCACACTATTTAGGAACAAAGCCACGTCATTTGTCGCTAAATAGATTCCACTGCTCAGGCTTTCCGGAAAGAAACGCTCCCCTTGGTTTCCAACGACACTAAAAAGATTATCAAACAAGAAAAACGCACTTTTTGTCTTGCGAAACGCTTTCAACTCGTTGGAATGATTACGCAAACACACTGCAAGCATATCGCATCGCGTTAAGAGAAGCAAAGGTCATCTTCTTTAATACATATCTACCTTGCCTTCTTTCTACTAATCCATCGAAATTTTGAAGCACTACTCAAATAAAAAAGAAAAATAACATATCTCTTACAGACACTGGTGGTTGCACCATGAGCAAGGAAGAATGTTGCATGGTTCTAAATGACACCTTTGCAAAGTCATTTTCTGACTGCTGTACAGACACAGTCCCGTACATACGCAAAAAAGATTTTTTCCCATGGATCCACTTGTTGTCAATTTTGCGGGGATTTCAAAGTTAATTCATAGTTTAAAACTATCCTCTTCCAGTGGAGCGGACGAAATTAATTCGAAATTTCTGAAAAATACTGCTGTGTACTTCTCTGTATTTTTATGTACCTTTTAACCCTGTCTATTGAGTGCTCGTCTTTGCCCGCAGATTGGAAGGTGGGGATGGTGGTACCGCTGTTGAAATCAGGTAACCCGCATTCTCCTCTCAATTACAGACTCATTTCACTTACCAGCGTACCTTGCAAAATCCTTGAACATATCATATTTTCTATTCTCGTTTCATTTCTTGAGTCAACCTCTTTCTTCACTTAATTTCATCATGGGTTTCGCAAGAACTACTCCTGCGAAACACAACTAATATTGTTTATACATACCATTTCTTCCTCTTTAGACAAAGGCCAAGTTATTGATTGTATTTTCTTAGATTTTGCTAAAGTTTTTGACAAGGTGTCTCATCGCTTACTACTTCCTAAACTCAGTGTTCTTAATATTGATCCTAACATCGTCAGTTGGATAGAATGCTTTCTAGCTAACCGTACTCAATTTGTAACCGCTAATGATGCTGCAACCCCGCGCTGTCACGTAAAGTCAGGTGTTCCTCAAGGCTCCGTCTTGGGACCATTGCTATTTTTAATTTATATTAATGACTTACCTAGTGTTAATAATAGCTCTATAAAACTTTTAGCCGACGATTGTGTTCTATATCGTGAAATAACTATTCAGCATGATAATGTTATTCTTCAGTCAGACCTAGATAACATATCTAAGTAGTGCTCACAATGGCTAATGTTCCTAAATCCCATTAAATGCAAAATCATGTCTTTTTCGCGTCGCTCTGGCTCATCCACTTCTTTCGGCTATACTATCAATAACATCAATCTTGAGTACGTAACCTCATATAAATGTCTCGGAATTCAGCTAACCAATAATCTTTCTTGGCATGCGCACATCGATTACATCACTAACAATTCCAACAGATCCTTCGGCTACATACGCAGAAATATTTCTAAAGCATCTCCTATTTAAAATAATGCTGTACAAAACGCTAATTAGATTGAGCTTGAGTATGCGTCATCTGTGTGGGACGCCGGTCAAAAAACATTATCAGCAATCATTGAGTCGGTTCAACATTGGTCAGCACGTTTGATTAATTCAAAATATACCCGCACATCTAGCGTTTCACTAATAAAATCAAACTTTCGACTAATTGTTTTGCAAATTCGAAGAAAAATTTCTCGTCTATGCCTTTTTCACAAAATCTCCTTTACCAAAATAATTCACTTAAACAGAAATTCATCTCGCAACCTTATACATATCGTCACTTCTTGATCATCAGTATAAAGTTTTTATTCCTTTCTGCCGTACTAACGTTTTTTTCAGACTCCTTTCTACCAAAGACCAGTGCCGAGTGGAACCACCTTCCCCCCTCCATTGCCTCCATTAAGGACTTGTCATCCTTCAGGACTGTACTAACCGATCATATCTTAAGCCTCTAATAACTGAATATTGTTTGAACAGGTATTCTAATTATTTGGTTGTATTATTGTATTCTGTTATTGCTGCATTTTTGTTATATTACCCACCCCCTATGTAACGCCTTTATGGGCCCTGAGGGTAATGTATATAAAAAATAAATAAATGTATGTGTGTGTATGTGTGTGTGCATGTGTATGTATGTACGTATGTATGTATGTGTGTATGTATGTATGTATGCGTGTATGCATGTAAGCATGTATGTGCATGTGTGTATGTGTGTGTATGTATGTGTGTATGTACATGTGTATGTGTGTGTATGTATGTGTGCATGTTCTTGTGTCTGTATGTGTGTGTTTGTTTGTTGTGTGTATGTGTGTATGTATGTGTGTGTATGTATGTATGTAAGAGTGTGTGCACGTGTGTGTATGTATGTATGTATGAACGTATGTATGTATATATATATATATATATGTGTATTTGTGTGTATGTATGTATGTGTGAATATGTGTATGTATGTGTATGTGTGTGAATGTGTATCTGTATGTATGTCTGTATGTGTGTGTGTATGTGTGTGTATATGTGTGTATATGTGTATGTATGCATGTATGTGTGTTTGTATGTGTGTATGTATGTGTGTGTATGTGTGTGTGCGAGTGTGTATGTGTGTATGTAGGTAAGTATGTATGTGTGTATGTATGTGTGCGTATGTGTATGTATGTGTGTATGTGTATATATGTAGGTATATATGAATATATGTGTGTAAGGGTGTGTATGTGTATGTATGTTTGTGTATATTTGTGTATATATGTGTTTGTATGTGTGTATGTATATGTGAATGTAAGTATGTGTATGTATGTGCGTGTATATGTGTGTATGTGTGTATGTACGTATGTGCGTATATATGTGTGTATGTGTGTGTGCATGTGTGTTTATGTGAGTGTGTATGTGTGTATATGTGTGTGTATGTATGTGTGCGTATGTGTGTGTGCATGAACGTGTGTATGTACGTGTGAATTTGTGTATGTATGTATGTATGTGTATGTATGTATGTTTGTGTATGTATATGTGTGTATGTGCATGTGTATGTATGTGTGTATGTGTGTGTATAAGTGTATGTGTGTATGTATGTATGTGTATGTGTGTGTATGTAAGTATGTTTGTATTGACGTATGTCTGTGTGTATGTGTGTATGTATGTATGCATGTATGTATGTATGTGTGTGTATGTGTGTATGTATGTATGTGTGTACTTATGTATTTATGTATGTATGCATGTATGTGTCTATATGTGTATGTGTGCATTTGTGTGTAAGTATATGTGTATGTTTTTGTGTATGTGTTTGGATGTATATGTGTATGTATGTATGTATGTATGTATGTGCGTATTTATGTGTGTGTAATATGTGTGTATGTGTCTGTATGTGTGTATGTGTGTGTATGTGTGTATGAATGTGTGTATGTATATGTGTATGTATGTGTGTGTATGTGTGCGTGTGTGCATGTGTGTTTGTGTATGTGTGTGTATATGTGTATGTATGTGCATATGTATGTATGTATGTATGTATGTGTGTGTATGTATGTACGTGTATGTGTGTGTATGTGAATGTATGTATGTGTTGTAATGATGACAAAGCGGCGATCGTGCTCGGCGCATACCTGGAAGAGAAGGAAGACGAGGCAGAATAAGAACAGCCGGCCTGCAGCAAAGGCGTTGTCTCTTATTTCTCGTCGTTACAATGGCGCAGTCGCGAACTACTGACCCCGATATCCCTGCGTCCACTACACTTCGAAGTGGACGAGTGCTCTCGAACTCCCCACCGATCACGGACGGCGTCCAAGCCTCCACGGCGGCACCGCATCATGACTGCAGCGAGGCCATTTCTCGAGGCTTCTCTCTGTTCGCCCAAGAGCTCAAGACATCCGGGTTTGGCTGCGCCTCTTTTGGATCGTTCAACGAGAACGAAATTCCATATTTTCATGGATTCAAGGATGACCCTACCAACTGGGTAAGCGTGATAAACTCGGTTGCCCTTAAATACTCGTGGAGCGACACGATTAAGAAGTCGGTCGCTGAAGGACGTTTGCGAGGATCTGCCCAAGCGTGGCATCGTTTCCAAGGCAGTACATACGCTACATGGCAAACATGGAGCGCGGCCCTGATATCCGCGTTTGCGCCGCTTCCGAGCGCTTACGACGACCGTTTCATGACCATGCGGTCACGCCGGCAAGGTGCAACCGAGGACGTCGCGACTTACATCTACGACAAGCTGGACCTTTTACAAGCTTGCGATATACAGTGGACCTCCTCCGCAGCCAGGCAGTACATCATCGACGGGATCCATGACTCGACGCACGCAGCCGTCTTGTCCGCCTACAACCACCCAGTCCACATCTCCACTTTCGTACGCCAGGCAATGGAGTTGCAGGACACGTCTCATCGCCGGGCGGCTGCAGTTGGCCCAAAGGAGTCAGCTTCACCGAGACGCGGATGCTATACGTGTGGCCGCATCGGGCATGGGTATAAAAGCTGCCCACAAAGCCAACCTCAAGCGATGCAATATCAATCACGCCCACTTCCAACCCTCAAGGTCCGCGTCGACGGCATCGGAGAACTGACAGCTCTCGTTGATACCGGAGCTCAACGTACGGCGTTGCTTCGCCGCCACGCCTCCGAACCTCTCCAGCCTTGGACTGAGCCACCACTGCGGGGTCTCGGTGGCGACGTACTACCGGTCGGTGCCCTAAACCTGCAACTCAACACCGAGGCCGGCAGCAAGTTTTTGTCCTCGGTGCCCGTCTTCGACGACCTGCCCACAGACATGGTTTTAGGGGCCGACTACCTGCTCTCCGGGGAAGTGCGCCTCACGGTGGAAGGAAGTACCGTCAACCTCCATCCTGTGGCTCCAAGTGTGCCTCCGGCGCAATCCCAAGGTGAGCTGACGACGCCACTTACACTTCCCGCAATACTCGAGAGGCACGCATCGCTCTTCGCTGATACTACTACTCAGCTTCCCGGAACTAGCGTGCTAGTGCACCATATTACTACCGACAATCATCCGCCGGTGTCCATACCGTTACGTAGATATGCCGAACGAGAGCGGATATTAATTGACCAGCAGGTGCAAGAAATGCTTGCCGCAAGCATAATCAGGCCATCTTCTAGCCCGTGGGCAGCACCTGTTGTCCTAGTCCGTAAAAAGGACGGCAATCTCCGATTCTGTGTTGACTACCGAGAGCTGAACAAGCACACCATACCAGACTCGTACCCGCTGCCACGCATTGACGACGCTATTGACGCCGTACGAAAAGCGAGGTTCTTTTCGTCGCTAGATTCAAAAGCAGGGTATTGGCAGATCAACGTGGCTGAAGAAGATAAGTTTAAGACGGCCTTCCGAACACCATCTGGCTTGTACGAGTTTAATCGGATGCCGTTCGGTCTGCGAACTGCTCCAAGCACCTTTCAGCGTGCCATGAACACAGTGTTAGGCACACTGATAGACCGTGCCTGCGTCGTGTACCTCGATGACGTTCTAGTCATCGGGGAAACAGAAAAACAACATCTACAAAATCTCGACACGGTTCTGCAGAGGCTACACAACACCGGCTTTCGACTTAACCGCGAGAAGTGCCAGTTTGGGTTGACGACAATATCTTATCTTGGTTATCAGATATCTCATAATGGCGTACGACCCTTGCCTGAACGCATAGACGCCGTTGCCAAATACCCTGCACCAACATCTATAAAACAGCTCCAGGTATTCCTAGGAATGGCGTCATACTTGCGCAAGTTTGTACCGAGCTTTGCGTCAACTGCTGCTCCACTCACGGACTTACTGAAGAAAAACGCCCAATTTCAGTGGGGTCCTTTGCAGGATAACGCCTTCCAAACCCTCAAACACCAGCTTACACATAGCCCGGTGCTCTGCCACTTTAATGAAGATTGGATGACAGAAGTCCATACTGATGCGAGTCAGATTGGCCTGGGGGCGGTTTTACTTCAACGTGACTCGAGTGGGCGTGGGCACGTCATCTGCTACGCCAGTCGTAAACTATCGGACGCAGAACGGCATTATCATTCGAATGAACTGGAGTGTTTGGCTGTAGTATGGAGTGTGGATGAAAAGTTCCGCCACTACTTGTTTGGCCGACACTTCACGGTAGTAACAGACAACTCCGCGATTGCGTGGATGTTCCAGAAGCAGCACCTCAAGCACAAGTTTGCCCGATGGATTGTTCGGCTCCAAGACTATACGTACGACATCCGTCACCGTGCTGGAGCACAAAATCAGCTTGCGGACGCTTTATCGCGAAATCCGATCGAGGAATTCTCCACACGAAATCGAGAAACCTGGATCCTGTTTTCGCAACAGGACGTGACCAAGGCTCAGCAAGCCGATGGAAGACTCGCATCCGTTATAGACTCCATTGGCGATGCGGGACGCAATGCCAAGTTTGTCTTACGTAATGGAACGCTGTATCGGCGTCACTGGGCCGATAAAAGCACCGAGTGTCATCTCCTGGTCATTCCTGACACCTTAAGATCGAGCGTACTACGCGCCATCCATGACACTCCCGAGGGAGGCCATGTTGGCTACAGAGCCACCTTACGCAAGGCACAAGAACGTTTTTGGTGGCCGAAAATGGATAAAAGCGTGCGTTCATACGTTGCCAGTTGCGAGATTTGTCAGCAACACAAACGACGTCCTGGAGCTCGACATGGACTTCTTACGCCGATCAAGCCTCCAGAGACAATTTTCCACACGTTGGGCATAGATCACATCGGGCCTCTTCCAATGACGACAGCGGGCAATCGTTACATTATACTCGCTGTGGACTACTTGTCCAAGTTCGTAGAGGTCGCGGCCGTGCCTTCGCTTGCTGCTAGCCATGTCATCCGATTCCTGAAAGATCGCTTCGAATGGCGACACGGTCTTCCTAACAAGTTGATCTCAGACCGGTCGACCACCTTTCGCAGTCGCGAGCTCCGCACTTACCTACAACAAGCTGGAGTGGACCATCACTTCGCGTCGGCATACCATCCACAGGCGAACGGACTGACCGAAAGGTCGAACCAGACTATCCAGGCTAGACTCGCACCGTACTGTAAGAATCACAAACGAGGTGAGGCCGACTGGGATGATCATCTCCAAGCAGCTGCGTACGCAGTGAACACGGCGGCACACAGCTCCACAGGAATTTGCCCCTACGAGATTGTCTATGGTCAGCTCCCGCAACTGAATGCTACGTTCGGTTTGGACACTCCCGTTAAAGTAGGGCGTTCCGCTGCACGCCAGACACTTTGTCGCGATATCCGTGTGGAGGCGCGTAGGAGGATTGTGCATGCTCAACAGGCACAAAAGCGATACTACGACCGACGCCACCGTCCCGCGCCGAAATACAGTGTAGGTGATGAGGTGTGGCTACAGCGAGGTGCGCCATCGTCTTCAAACAAACTGCACCCAAAGTACGACGGCCCTTACATTATTTCTGAGCGCTTGGGAGATAACACTTGGCGAGTACGATCCACAGCTTCTGATACGCGCAGAGACAAGAGAAAACGGAATAACTTTACGGTGCATGTGTCGCGGATGAAGAACTGCATACGGCGGCAAACGTGACATTGGTTTGTGTTTTTCTTACAGGAGTAGACCAGCTGCAGCGTGGCCGAGTGTAATGATGACAAAGCGGCGATCGTGCTCGGCGCATACCTGGAAGAGAAGGAAGACGAGGCAGAATAAGAACAGCCGGCCTGCAGCAAAGGCGTTGTCTCTTATTTCTCGTCGTTACAGTGTGTATGTATATGTGTATGTGTGTGTATGTATATGGTATATATGTGTGTGTGTGTATGTATGTATGTGTGAATGTGTGTGTATGTATATGTATGTATGTATGTGGGTTTTTATGTATGTGTGTGTATGTGTGTGTATGTATGTATGCACGTGTGTGTATGTGTGTATGTGTGTACGTATCTATGTATGTATCTGTGTATGTGTGGGTGTGTATGCATGTGTAGGTATGTATGTATGTGTGTATGTAATTATGTTTGTATATGTGTGTATGTATGTATATGTATGTATGTATGTATGTATGTGTATGTATGTTGTGTATGTGTGTATGTATGTGTGTGTATCCGTGTATGTATGTATGTATGCATTTTTGTATGTATGCATGTACCTATGTGTGTATGTACGTATGTAATTATATGTCTGTATGTATGTATGTATGTGTGTGTATATGTGTATGTATATGTGTATGCATGTGTATGTATGTGTGTATGTGCATGTATGTGTGCATGTATGTATGTGTGTATGTATGTTTGTACGTATTAGTGTTTGCCGCGCACGGACTTCCTTTAGAAGTAGTACCAGATAACGGGCCGCAATTTCGGGCTGATGTATTCCAAAGCTTTCTAAAAGCGCAAGGTGTAAAGCACACGTTCACACCCCCGTACCACCCGCAGTCCAACGGGGTGGTGGAGCGGGCGGTACAAACAACTAAGATTGCCCTGTTTAAACAGTTGTTGGATGACAAAGAAAAAGGCAGTGCAAGAACACTTCAGCACAGAATAGATAACTTTGTGTTATGCTATCGCACAACGCCGCATACCTTCACTGGAAAGACACCGGCTGAACTGTTTTTGAGAAGATAGTTGCGTACCAGGTTGTCTTTGGTGCGGCCGCATCTGACAAAGGCCATGACCGAGAAAGTAGAAAGGATGAAACAGTCAGCCGATAAGCGCAGAGCGAAGCCGCGATATTTTGGGGTTGGTGACCGTGTGTTGGTTCGTTCCGTGCTAGGAGAATCGGTGAAATGGCTGCCGGGAAAAGTTACGCGAGTGAAGTCTCCAACTACGTATTTGGTTGTTATTGGAAACCAAGTGCGTTTTGTACATGCTGATCATTTACGACATTCTGTGCTCGACGACCGAACCCCACGTCGTGAAATATGCCTGCCACACGCCTCCGAGGTCACCTCTCCTCCACTGCCTGTGGTGCAAACGGATCCTCATGTTGAATAAAGGCCGCCGGACCCGGGGTGAACCGATAATAACAATGCAATTCCTTTGAGACGGAGCAACCGTGGAAGGCGGCCTCCTGAGCGTTGGTGTTACGACCGTTTATGATATAGTGATGAAGGAAGTGTTGTGTTGTTATCTGTATTACGGCGCGTGAAAGGCATCGCCGATGAACAGTGTTAGTGACGTCACCATGCTATCGTACATGCGCGAGTGGCTGGTGGGCGTATATGTTCTGGCTCTTGTTCGGTTGCTGTGTGAACCGTTGCTTTGTGCTGCAAGCATGCAGTGCCGTAAATAAAGGTGTTGTGTAAGGCCTTGGCCTCTCTCTTCCGGCTGATGCAACAGTGTGTATGTATGTATGTATGTGTGTATATATGTATGCATGTGTATGTATGTATGTGTGTGTATGTACGTATATGTATGTATGTATGTATGTATGTATGTATGTATGTTTCTTTATGTATGTGTGTATGTTATTGTGTATGTGCGTATGTATGCGTGAGTATGTGTGTGTGTATGTATATGTGTATGTGTATGTATGTATGTATGTGTATGCGTATGTATGTGTGTATGTATGGACGTGTGTATGTATGGGTGCATGTGTGTATGACTGATTATGTGTGTATGTGTGTGTATATGTATGTCTATCTATGTGTGTATGTATGTGTGTGTATGTGTGCTTATATGTGTGTATGTATGTAAGTATGTGTGTACGTGTGTGTATGTATGTATGTGTGTATGTATATGTGTATGTGCGTGTATGTATGTATGTGTGTATCTGTGTACGCGCATATGTGTATGTACACCAACCGGAGACGGCATACCAACCGTACCAATACAGGGCGCAGATAACAACTCCGATTCGGTTTGGTGTAGAATAACGCTTTCGCAAGGGAATGGTTTAGTTTTAGGGTCCTTTTATTGGCCTCCTGGTAACTCTAGTGTGTTACCTTTATTTAGTTTGTCTAAAACCATTTCGGCTCTTTCCTCCGAACCAATTATGCTGGCGGGTGATTTTAACATTCCCAATGTCGAATGGTGCAATTTTCGTCCAGTTGAAAATAGTCGGTGAACACTTCATTCTGCCTTTTTCGAGCTTACCAGAGTTTATGACCTTTTCCAGTTTGTTCAGTTTCCAACACGACTGGGTTCGGCAAATGATAGTGTCCTGGACCTTCTTTTTATGAATCGTAACAATTTAATGAAGTTGGTTGTTCTAATTCCAGGCATAGGTGACCACGATGTCGTTGCGGCTACCATAGAGTGAAAAAAGATAGAAATCAGTAGACCTCGTTCACGAAAAGTTTTCGCATATGATAGAGGCAAGTTTGATGCCATCAATTTTGAACTGGATACATACCTTCCGATGTTTATCCAATGCTGCCAGTCCAATGACAATGAAATATTGTGGGGGTTGTTTAAAGAAAAACTGTTGTCTCTGGGAAATATTTATGTCCCATCGAAAATTGTAACTGCCAATCGTCGTGGTGATAAACCTTGGATTACTAAAGATATACGTGCGTCGATTAAGCGTAAGGCTCGGGTGTACAGAAATTATAGTCGCACGCGCAGTGCTGATGTAGTTAGTAAGGTTAAAGCATTAGGCTCTAGCCTGAAGATACAGATAAAGCTGGCGAAGCGCGAATATATATCGTCCCTTAATAGCAAAATCAAAACAAATCCAAAGTAAGTCTGGCGTAACGTTAAAAGTAACAAAAAAGACATCAGTGGAATTCCCTTTATCACGCACAATGACGAACTACTTAGAGATGATATGAGTAGAGCAGAATGCTTGAATGCGTATTTTCAATCCGTTTTTTCCCTGCCGAGCCCGATATCTCCCTTTACGACACTCAGATCATTACCAGCTATGAATGATGTCATAATAACTGAATCAGGTATAGGAAAACGTTTCAATAGGCTGAATCTCCAGTCTGCGCATGGTCCCGACGGTATTTCAAACCACATACTAAAACGATGTGCTGATCATATAGCTGCATTTCTAGCTGCTTTGTATGAAGTATCGATAAGGTGTGGAAAATTGCCACGAGAGTGGAAGTTAGCGAATATCACGCCTTTGCACAAATCCGGCGTCCGTGATAATGTATCTAACTATAGACCGGTATCGCTAACCCCCGTTTGTTGCAAGACATTGGAACACATAATTTATTCTTGCCTTATAAAACACCTTCAAGATAATAATTGTTTCACTTCGTCTAAACATGGATTTCGCGCAGGCCTTTCGTGTGTTACACAGCTAACCGAATTTGTACATGACATCGCTTCATCATTCGACCAGGGCATTCAATTGGAAGCTGTATTTTTGGACTTCAAAAAAGCTTTTGATGTCGTCCCCCACAGTCTTTTGCTTCATAAGTTGTCGTTTCTTGGTATTCCTGAAACCCTCATAGACTGGATTAAGGATTATCTCAGCGGCCGCAAGCAATGTGTTGTGATAAATAGTGTGTCTTCATCAACAGCTGATGTACTGTCCGGGGTGCCACAGGGGTCAGTCCTGGGACCGCTTCTGTTTTTGATTTTTATCAATAATTTTCCACTGGGTTTGAAATCAACAGTGAGGCTTTATGCTGATGATTGTGTTTTGTATTGCCCAGTAAAGTGTTTTGATGACACCACAGTACTTCAGTCTGACCTCGATAAGATTGTGTCTTGGTGTGCTCAGTGTAAAATGAGTTTGAACCTAACTAAATGTTTTCATGTGATATTTAATAACAAAAAAGGTAGTATCCAGGTCTTATTACTTAAATTCCTGCGCAGTACAAAAGGTAGATCAAGTTAAGTATCTCGGCGTAACATTCACGGCAACACTAGATTGGACCGGTCACGTAGAGCTAATCACAGCCAAGGCTTCACGCTTAATTCATTTTTTCCAAAGAAATTTCAGCGACGCGCCGCAAACACTCAAGAAAACCCTGTCTGTATATTACAAATGTGCGCCCAATTTTAGAGTATGCTTGTGTTTCTTGGGACCCTTTCACGGATGTACTGAAAGAAAAGTTGGAGAGGGGGCAAAAAAGGGCTGCAAAGTTTGTTACAGGAAACTACGATTTTAGAATAAGGTCTTCTGGAATTCTTCAGGCCTTGGGATGGCAACCCCTTTGTGGACGACGGAAAGTTTAGAGACCTATATTTCTCTATAATATATATCACGGTAAGACTGGGCTAAATAAAGAGCGGTATTTAAAGACGCCTAGTTATATGTCCGAACGGAAAGATCACTTATATAAAATTAGAGAATACACCTGTTCATTGAATGTCCGTAAATACTCTTTCTTTCCAAATTCTATTAGTGACTGGAATGCGCTAAAATACCAATATTCTCTGATTCTAATTTCCTAACAGCCATTGAAACAGCAATTTGAGCTGCTAAAATAACCCATATATTTAACGTTGGCTTTGTACTTCTCTTGGGTGTTGATTTTTTATATGTATAATTACTGCTTTCGTTGTGTAATACTGTGTTTTGTACTTTGTTCTAATGCTGTACTACAAGTGTTGATTTCTCCTGTATACTGTAATGCACGATTTATTTGCTTTTAATTTTGTTGTTTTGTATTCTATCTTCTACTGTAACCCCCTACAACAATGCCCAATGGGCGATGTATGTACTTGTAATAAATAAATAAATAAATAAATAAAATAAATGTATGTGTGCATGTATGTATGTATGTATGTGTGTATATATGTATATGTTAATATATATGTGTGTATGCGTGTATATGTATGTACGTAGGTATGTATGTATGTATGCATGTATGTGTGTGCATGTCTGTATGTATGTATGCCTATGTATATATGTATGTGTGTGTATGTATGTATTTAGGTATGTGTGTTTGTATGTATGTATGTATGTGTGTATGTATGAGTGTATATATATGTGGGTGTATGTATGTGTGCAAGTGTGTGTATGTGCGTATGTGTGTGTGTATGTATGGGTGTTTGTATGTGTGGATGTATGTATGTGTGTATGCGTGTATATGTGTTTGAAGGTGTGTGTGTATGTTTGTGTATGTATGTGTATATGTATGTATGTGTGTGTACATATGTATGTGTATGTATGGATGTGTGTGTATGTATGTGTGCATGTATGTGTGTGTATGTATGTGTCTGTATGTATGTTTGTGTATGTGTGCATGCATGTGTGTATGTGTATGTATGTTTCTACGTGTATATGTATGTCTGTGTGTATGTATGTATGTATGTATGTATGTGCAAATTTATGTGTGCGTATTTATATGTGTGTATGTATGTATAGGTATGTATGTGTGTGTATGTATGCATGTATGTGTGTATGCATGGTTGTGTGTGTATGTGTATGTATGTCTGTGTATGTATCTGTATGTATGTGAGTATGTATGTATGTGTATGTGTATGTATGTGTGTATATGTATGTGTGTATTTGTGTGTATGTGTGTATGAGTGTGTATGTGTGTATTTGCATGTATGTATGTGTGTATGTGTGTGTATGTACGTATGTATGTATGTGTGTGTGTATGTGTGTGTATGTATGTATGTATGTGTGTGTATGTATGTACGTATGTATGTTTGTATGTTTGTATGTATGTATGTATGTGTGTTTGTGTGTGTGCGTATGTATGTATGTATTTATGTATTTATTCAAAATACCTTACAGACCCAACAAGGCATAGTGTAAGGGAAGCATAAAAGAATTACATACAGGAATGCGTACAATTTTCATACAAACAATAACATGAACTAATTGTCACTTATTATACAAATCCTAACAGGAATAACAATAAGAAAATAATATTAATAATTTATTAGGAATACAAGGGCAATGAACATCAGATGAGTATATTCAAGAGATAATGACGTAAAACAAGTTAAAAAAACAAGCACAAATTGTAAAAAGACTTTACGTTATTCAAAATAAAACATCATTGAATAAAACACCGCAGAACTGAATGGCATGTTAGTATTCAAACCTTCAAACAAAATAGGTTTATTACAAGCGAAAAAAAGCGAGATACTATTAGTGAATAAACGTGTAGGTGCCGATTTCGATATGAATAAAACGAGCACTTCCTGGAAATGGGTGAGTAGAAGGTGCCGGAATTTTTCCCGATTGCGTTCAGCTACGATTCCATCTGGAAGGCTGTTTGTTCCACATGCGGATGACACGGGGGGTGCAGATGAGTTAAAAATGTTTGTTTTACCGTATATGCGTGTGAATGAACGGTGAATATTTTTTCTCTTTGTTGTGATTGAAGATGCTTGCAATGTCATTGATAATGGCCTTATTTCATGTACGTATTATGAAATAATGAAAGGGGGTTTAGATAACGTCGGCTGCTCAAAAGGGAAAGTGATAAGTTTTTTGTAATTTGTGTTATGCTTGCACTATGATCATTGTTTTCAAAGACGAATCTAGCAACTCTATTCTGGATCGATTCCAGCATGTTAGGTAAATAGCTGTAATGAGGGGACCAAAGTGCAGAAGGAAATTCTAGCTGAGGGCGAACAAATGTTCGGTAAGCTGAAGCACGTATATTTGTGGGCGTCTTACATAGATCGCGGCGTATGTAGCCTAATGATCGTGAAGCATCACTGCAGATGTTGGTGATGTGGATAGTCAAAGAAAGGTGAGATGTGAAGGTTTCACCTAAATATTTAAAAGAGTCAACAATAGATACCGGATTGCCTTTATTAAAGTAAGAAAAGTCAGAGTTTGCGAGAGAAGGATATTACTTTACATTTACATGAATTATGGACCATTAGCCAACTATTACACCACTTGCTGATGAGGTCGAGGTCAGTTTGGATTGCTATGTGATCACAAGTACTAGTTATTGCACGGTAAATTATACAGTCGTCAGCGAAAATGCGCACTTGTGAGGGTAAATAACTTGGTATTTCATTAGTATAAATATGTATATATGTATGTATGTGTGTGTATGTATGTATGTGTGTATGTATACATGTTTGTGTATGTGTGTGTGTGTATGTATGCGTGTATGTATGTACGTGCGTGTATGTGTGTGTGTTTATATGTGTGTATGTGTGTGTATGTGTGTATGTGAGTGTATGTGTGTATGTGTGTGTGTATGTGTATCTGTGTGTATGTGTGTATGTATTTATATGTGTGTGAATGTGTATGTATGTATATATGTGTGTATGTATATGTGTGTGTGTGTACATGTGTATGTATGTCTGTATGTGTATGTATGTATGTATGTATTTGCGTGTATGTGTGCATGTAAGTGTGTGTATACGTATGTATGTGGGCATGTGTGTGTATGTGTGTGTATGTGTGTCTGTACGTATGTATGTGTGTATGTATGTATGTCTGCGTTTTTGTGTGTGTATGTATGTGTGTATATGTGTGTATGTATATATATATATATGTGTGTGTATGTGTTTGTATTGTAACGCACTCTTCAATAAACTCTTTTAATAGGCTAACGTAGGCTGGGCGAACTTGTTCCCGAGAATAATAGCACAGCTAGATTGTCTCGAGGATTCCCTTCTGCCTCTTCTTCTACGTTCTTTTTTACCAACACGTTCGCGCGCAGCTGGGTCCCACAGGCTCGTCCGTCGCGAATCATCTAGAAGGCACAAGTATTAGCTAGCGCGCGCAATTTGAAGTCACATTGTGTCATTGCCCCCCTTTCCAGAGTGCATCGTCCAGATGCTTGTGTCAAACTGGTTGCATCTCAGTCATTCACAAACCCTCGTCGGGGATGTCATTAACGTCAAAGAACGTTGTATCTTCAGCGTTTCATTGCTTGTCGTGATAAGGTTTCATCCTGACGACATGCACAGTTTCTGTGCGATGCCGCCGTCGGGATAAAATATCCTGTCCCTCTGGCATAACTGCGTAGTTGAGCGTGCCGACGCGGCGGAGCACTCGGTACGGACTGAAATATCGGCGAAGCAGTTTTTCTGACAGGCCACGTATTCGTACAGGAATCCACACCCATATTCTGTCTCTTGGTGCGTACTGGACGTCTCTTCTTCGCAGATTGTATCGATGCGTGTCGGTTTTCTGCTGTTGGAGAATGCGATATCGTGCCAGCTGTCTGGCTTCTTCTGCTCTTTGTATGTAGTCGTGAACGCCGTAGTAATTCTCGGGCGTCTCGTCAATAGGTAACATGGCATCTAAAGTAGTTGTTACCGTCCGGCCAAAAACAAGTTGGAATGGCGTCATCCGTGTTGTGTCTTGCATCGCAGTGTTATAGGCGAATGTTGCATAGGGTAATATTTTATCCGAAGTACGGTGTTCTATATCAATGTACATTGACAACATATCAGCCAGCACTCTGTTCAGTCGTTCCGTAAGACCATTTGCTTGAGGATGATATGCCGTCGTTTTTCTATGACTGGTGTGCGTCAATTTCATGATACATTTCATCAGGTCGGCCGTAATTGCAGTCCCTCGGTCCGTGATCAACGCTTTTGGAGCCCCGTGCCGCAGTACTATGTTGGAGACGAAGAATTCGGCTACTTCAACGGCTGATCCTTTAACAAGAGTAGCTGTCTCGGCATATCTGGTTAAATAGTCGGTCGCAACTATTATCCACCGTTTTCCCGATGACGACGTACGAAATGAGCCCAGTAAGTCCATTCCGACTTGTGTGAATGGGGCTTCTGGTGGTTCTATCGGTTGAAGGAGACCTGCTGCTTTTAGCGGTGGCGTTTTACGTCTTTGGCTGTCCCGGCAGGTTCTGACATAGTGTCCTACAGAGTTAAGCAACTTCGGCCAGTAGTATTCAGTGCGGATGCGTGCTAACGTTCTGCTTACTCATAAGTATCCAGCTTATGGATCGTCGTGGCAAGCCTCCAAAATCTCTGGTCGCAGAGGTGAAGGGACGACAAGCAGGAATGTCGCTGTATTGTTGTCAAAGTTCCTTTTATACAGGATGTTGTTTCGTAGGGCAAACGCTGACAAGCCGCGGACAAAAGGTCGTGGAACATCGACAGACTGTCCTTGAAGGTATTTGATCAAGAGGAGTATCTCAGGGTCGGATCGCTGCTGATGTGCCATCTCTGATGGTGTCACAGCTTCCAAGAAAATAAAATCTTCACCATCCTCGGTGGAAGCAGAAGCAGCAGGTTGAATCGGAGCACGTGACAAGCAGTCCGCATCACTGTGCTTGCGACCTGACTTGTACACAAGCGTGATAGCATACTCCTGTAATCGCAAGCTCCATCGTGCAAGCCGGCCACAAGGGTTCTTGAGATTAGCCAGCCAGCATAGCGTATGATGGTCGCTTATAGCCCGAAAAGGCCTACCATATAAATATGGTCGAAACTGGCTGATAGCCCATACCACGGCAAGGCATTCTTTCTCGGTCGCGGAGTAGTTCACCTCAGCTTTCGAAAGAGTGCGACTGGCATACGCGATGACTCGTTCTTGTTCGTTTTACCATTGGATGAGCACGGCCCCAAGACCTAAATTGCTTGCATCCGTGTGGATATCGGTTTCCGCTTCCTCGTCAAAATGAGCCAGAACAGGATGTCTTTGAAGGCAGTTTCGTAGTTCATTGAAGGCATTCTCTTGTTCGGCAAGCCATACAAAAGGCATTTCCTCTTTTGTCAGCCGTGTCAGTGGTTCAGCAATTCGTGAATAATTTTTAACGAACCGTCGATAATAGGCGCCGAGACCTAAAAATTGCCTAACAGCGTTTTTGTCTGTTGGCTTCGGAAATCTTGCTACGGCCTCAGTTTTTGCAGGGTCTGGGCGGACGCCTTCTGCACTGATGACATGGCCGAGAAAAAGGAGCTCACGGAAGCCGAAATGACATTTCTGCGGTTTTATCCTCAAGTCCGCTGATTTGATCGCTGTGAGCACGGCCTGGAGCCTTTCCAAATGCTGCTCAAAAATAGCAGAGAAAACTACAACATCGTCGAGGTAAACCAGACGTGACTGCCATTTAAGACCATTAAGCACTGTGTCCATCATCCGTTGGAATGTGGCGGGTGCTGAACAAAGGCCAAATAGGAGTACCTTGAACTCGTATGAAACGTCCGGTGTCACAAACGCTGTCTTTTCGCGATCTTTTTCGTCAACTTCTATCTGCCTATACCCACTTTTAAGATCCAATGAGGAAAAATACCTGGCATTTCGCAGCCTATCCAGAGTGTCATCCATTCTTGGCAGAGGATAAACATCCCGTTTGGTGACGGCATTCAGCTTCCGATAATCGACGCAGAAACGTAAGGCTTGGTCTTTTTTCTTCACAAGAACAACAGGTGACGCCCATGGACTTGATGAAGGCTGGACTACATCGTCGTTGAGCATTTCTTTAACCAGATTACCAAAAGCTTCTCCTTCTCTTGGTGACACTCGGTAGGGATGCTGGTGTATTGGCCTCACTGACTCGTCGACAATGATGCGATGTTTGGCGACAGGAGCGCGTCGAACCTTAGATGACAACGGGAAACACTCGGCGAATTCCCTTAAAAGACCCTCTATTTGCTCTTTTTCGCTCGGTAGTAGGCCTGGCTCGATGTTGCTGGCTGCAAGGACAGACTCCACGCCTTCGAAATTAGAATCATTGGTTTCAAAAGTTCGCAGCTCTGTAACCTGGACGAAATCATTCAGACTGGCGATGACGGTTTCTTTTGCAACGTGCTGCACCTCATTTGCAAAGCTTGTGAGTAGAACATTTGCACATCTGTCACGTAACTTAACAAGGCCTCGTGCCATGCAGATCCCTTTTTGGAGTAGTATGGCAGTGTTGTTGTCAGCAAATCCTTCGAATTCACTGAATGCTTTGTTGTTTACTTCGACAGATATGCTCGATCTTGGCGGCACCATGGCGCCATCATCTGCAATACAAAGGTCATATACGTTTTCTTCCGTTTCAAATGTTGCAATCGCGTGCGTAGTCGAGAATGAGATGGAAGATTCTTGCAAGTTAATTACAACGCCATTAGCTCGTAAAAAATTCATGCCGATAATCAAGTCGCTTGAGCATTCCGGCAGCACAATAAAACTGGCGACGTACGTGAAACCACGTATTCCGATTCTTGATGTGCATATTCCAGTAGGGTCGATGAGGTGCCCTCCCGCTGAGCGAACTTGTGGTCCCTTCCAAGGAGTCAGCACTTTCTTTAGTACTTTAGAAAGTCCGCTACTCATCACTGAATAATCTCCGCTGGTATCTACCAGTCCGATGACTTCGTAGCCGTCAACGAACACACGTAAATCGGAAGCAACGTCACTATCGAAGCACCTGTTTCTGAAACGGTCGTCATTCAGAGTCAGCAATGGAGGTTTTTCTGCAACAGCGTCGACAGCGGCGTTGCCTCCACAGGTCGCTGACTCTAGTTTTCCCGACGCGAGCTTGGGGAACGAGACCTTGGGGAGCTTGCTGAAGGTCGGGGGCTAGGCGATCTATACCGCCCCGTTGCCGTTGCCCGAGGTTGGTGTCGTTGGAAGCCACTTGAGGTTTGACGACCTAACAGGTATTCTTCAATTTTGAAGGGACGTTCACCATTTCGTGGTCGAGGTGCATTAACAGAAAAACCACGTAGTCCTGCCTGGCGGTAGTGGCACGTTCGGTAGAGATGACCAGGCTCCCCACAGTGGTAACACAGCGGTATCCTGTCGGGAGTGCGCCAGACATCGCTCTTCCTTAGTCTCCTCTCTGGTGTTGGCTGCAGGGTGCTCGGTGGCATCGGGTACTGCATAGGTGTAGCCGCCGCGACGTCCGCACGTCCTGGAGGTCCTCGTAGTAGCACATCAGCATACGTCATTCTCGTCTTCTGTTGTAATGGCGGCCCTGGCTGTGCGTTGCTCGAAGGTTCGCGTACCACCTGCCTGACCTCCTCACGGATCACATCAGCCAGAGAGGAAAGCATCGGAGCGTTGTGGTCAAGACGCTGCCTCTGCAGCTCTTCTCGCACAACAGACCGCACCAGCTCGCGTAGTGCTTCCATGCCGTTAAGGAAGGCTGGTGGCAACATGTCCAAGGAAGTGACGATCGCATCCCGGTTGTATAACCTTGCTCGCTGTTGTAGCGTCCTTTCCATTGTAGTAGCCTCGGAACGAAACTCGCTGACGGTGCGCGGTGGGCTTCGAATTAGTCCGGCAAAGAGTTCTTGCTTCACGCCTCGCATCAAATGGCGCAGCTTCCTGTCTTGGCTCATATTTGAATCCGCTCGGCGGAATAAGTGAGACATGTCTTCCAGATACATGGCGACAGTTTCGTTATTGCGCTGATTTCTTGTTTGGAGCGCAGCTTCAGGTCTCTCTTTGCGGTCTGTGTTCGGGAAAGCAGCGATCAGCTCCCGTCGAAAATCATTCCATGACCGGAAGGTGGCTTCGTGGTTTTCATACCACGTTCGTGCGCTATCTTCCATTGCGAAGTAAACACTTCCAAGTTTGCGCTCTTCCCCATACCCGTTAGCCTTTGCGACGCGTTCAAAGTGCTCAAGCCAGTCCTCTGCGTCCTCGTAGCTTTCACCGTGGAAAGGCTTTGGTAGCATTGGCTGGTTTACGACAATGTTGGCTGGAGTGACCTGAGCTGTCATGTTGGTTGCGTACCCGTTCACAGCCGTTGACGTTCCAAGCGAAGTCGATAAAGGTGAAAATTCAGGACCCTCACCACGTAGGCGTCGACTGCAGCGCTGATGAACAGGCGTCAGCTCGTTGGGACGAAATCGCTGTGGTTCTGGACTGTGCTCCGTCACTCGAGAAGGGCTTGGCATCACACCCAGCACTTCGACCAGATTTGTAACGCACTCTTCAATAAACTCTTTCAATAGGCTAACGTAGGCTGGGCGAACTTGTGTTCGAGAATAATAGCACAGCTAGATTATCTCGAGGATTCCCTTCTGCCTCTTCTTCTACGTTCTTCTTTTTTCCCAACACAGTTCGCGCGCAGCTGGGTCCCGCAGGCTGGTGCGTCGCAAATCATCTACAAGGCACAAGTATTTTCTAGCGCGCGTAATTTGAAGTCACATTGTGTCAGTATGTATGTATGTATGTATGTATGTATGTATGTATGTATGTATGTATGTATGTATGTATGTATGTATGTAGGTATGTATGTATTTATGTGTGTGTATGTGTGTATGTATGTATGTTTGTGTATATGTGTGTATATATGTGTGTGTGCACATGTGTGTATGTGTGTACATATATGTATGTGTGTGTATGTGTATGTGTATGTATGCATGTATGTATGTATGTAATTTGTGTATACATGTGCGTATGTATGTATGCATGTATGTGTGTGTGTTTGTGTGTATGTGTATGTGTGTATGTATGTAAGTATGTATGTATGTATGTATGTATGTATGTATGTATGTATGTATGTATGTTTGTGTGTATGTGTGTGTTTGTGTGTGTATGTGTGTACGTATGTATGCATGTATCTGTGTATGCGTGTGTATATGTGTGTATTTATGTATGTATATATGTATGTATGTGTGTATGTATGTGTGTATATGTGTGTGTATGTATTTATGTGTATGTATGTGTCTATATGTATGTATGTGTGTAAGTGTTTGTATGTGTATGTGTGTATGTATGTGTGTATGTGAGTGTATATGTGTGTGTATGTGTGTATGTATATTTGGATGCATATGTGCATGTATGTGTTGTCCTCTTTGCTTTCCTTGCCCCGCCTTTCCTTTCACTTTTCTTCTAGCACCTTCGTGCTTGCGCTGCAGCCTTTATTATCATGTGGATGTATGTATATGTACGTATGTGTGTGTATGTGTGTATGTATGTGTGTATGTATGTTTATTTGTATGTATGTGTGTGTGCGTGTGTGTTTATATGTGTGTGAATGTGTGTGTGTGTGTGCATGCGTGTGTGTATGTATGTATGTATGTATGTGCGTGTGTATGTATGTATGTGTGTGATTGTGTGTGTGTATGTGCGTATGTATGTGTGTAAGTATGTGCGTGTGTATGTATGTATGCGTGAATGTATGTGCGTATGTATGTGTGTATGTGTGTGCGTATGTATGTATGTATGCGTGTGTATGTGTGTATGTGTGTATGTCTGTGTGTATGTATGTTTGTATGTTTGTGTATGTCTGTGTGCATGTGTGTCTGCATGTGTATGTATGTATGTATGTGTGCATGTATGTGTGTATGTATGTGTATGTATGTGTGTGTATGTGTGCATGTATGTATGTATGTGTATGTATGTATGTATGTGTGTATGTTTGTGTATGTATGTGTGTATGTATATGTGTATGTATGTATGTCTGTGCGTATTTATGTGTGTGCGAATTTAAGTGTGTGTATGTATGTTTGTGTCCGTATGTGTGTATGTGTGTGTGTGTATGTGTGCATGTATGTGTGTATGTATGTAAGTATATGTGTCTATGTGTGCCATATGCAATAATGCTGAAATAGCCTACTAACGATTTGCCTCCATCATTTCAAATGCAGTGACGGCCGCTTCAACATAAGTAGTAAGCAGAAAAAAACTACCTTGTCCCAATTAATCCGTGGTTGACACCTAACCTGTTAAAATGTCTGCGAAAAAAGGATAACCTATACAAAAGACGAAAAAGTTCCCTTTCAATGTTCACCTTCAAAAGCGCTCTAAAGAATATTCAAACACAATAGAAAGTGAGTTAAAGGCGCTAAATTAATGTATTTCGAAGATAAAATAAAGCGAGCCGGAAATGACGTTGAGCAGCAGTAGAAAACTGTAAACAATTTTCTTGGCAGGACTACGGTACATTCAGATATAACCTTGATTCACTCAGAAAATTGTGTGATCGATAACCTATCTGATATCGCGAATTCTTTTAATGACTCATTCGGCATCGATATTCCTCTGTCGACAGCATCCCTCGAACACACTTGTTCACGATTTTCGCATTCATTCTTCCTTTATCCGACGTCACCCGAGGAAGTGTTCACCATTCTCAATAGTATTAGGAAAACAAGCGCTGGTCTCGATAAGTTCTTTGCTGCCGACATGAAACTGATAGCTCATTTAATTTGTGATGCAATATGTCATATTTTAAAACTTGTATTTGGAACTGGGTTCTTCCCCACGTTTCTGAAAAGAGCAAAAATTATTCCCGTTTTCAAAAAAGGCAACAAGCATTCAATCTCCAATTACCGGCCTATAGCAATTATTTCATTCTTCGGTAAGGTCATAGAAAAGCTTTTGTGAGACGTTTACGGTGTTATCTAGACAAATTTCACATTCTTTTTAGCAAACAGTTTGGTTTCAGGCCCGGTTACTCAACTGGACTTGCCATGATATCGCTAACAGAGAAAATAAATATGCTATTGACAGCGGTCGTGTTGTTGAAGGCGTTCTTCTTGACCTTTCAAAAGCATTTGACTCTATTTCGCACGACATTTTATTTCAGAAACTAGAATCAATTGGTATATCTGGCGTCCCACTAGAAGTAATTACTAACTATCTGCGTGATCGACAACAGGCGATATATGTGTCCGGTACCTTTTCCAACCCTAAAACAATAAACATCGGTGTCCCACGGGGTTCAATTTTGGGCCCGCGTTTATATTTAATTTAAATAAACAATCTTCCTCAATGTCTAGCACATTCGTCCTGTATACTCCATGCGGACGATACCACTATACTAACTACAGATAAAGACGTTGACTTGATGTTGTTTAAACTAAGTACCGACCTGATAAATATCGTTAACTGGTTCAATAAGAATAAATTAAACATAAATGCTAAAAAGTCAAACTTCGTTGTATTTTCGTCACCTAATCGAATTATATCTAGGAACCCCTCTGTCTTCGTAAGCGATACTCAAATTCATTCTACTTTTAGTACAATGTTTCTCGGGGTCGAATTAGATGAACATTCAAAGTTTAATTCACATGCTTTAGAGCTTACTCGGAAAGCCGCATATGCCATTCGAATATTTCTAAAAGTTTGCACGTTCTTTCGTTTTGAAATATTGTTGTCACTTTACTACGCTTTCTTTCACAGCAACATAATCGATTGCATTTCATCATAAGGAAATACGTATGCCACTCATTTATCAGCCATCCAACATCTTCACAACCAAGCATTGAGAATAATAACGTTCTGTGGCACATGTACAATGCATCATCCTTACTCTGTTCGCATGGAATTTTATCAGTTCACAAGCTGGCTAAATATTTTCTCGGCATTCTTATTTACAAATATGTGAATGGAAAACTTCCGATTCCTTTACTACACTCAAGTCAGTTTTCTCAGGCGTCATCGACTCGTTTTGCCAAGGCTAATAACTTCCTTTTACCCAAACCTGGGACTAATTATGGCAAGTTTACCACAAAATTTTCATCTGTTTCCCTGTGGAATTCTTTACCTTTGGAGATCAAAAATAGATCCCTCCTAATGTTTAAAAAACGCTTGCGTTCGCACTTATAAAATTCTTAATGCATGATATTATATGAATTGAATGTTATTGGATTTTTCTGTTAGCTTTTTGTGCTCATCGGTACACCTTGTATAACTTATGTTCGCTATTTCGTGTTTATCTGTACATTTTGTTTATCTTAATCTTTCTATCCTTACCGTAATAATGCTTGATATTATACAGAGTGAATGTTATTGCATTTTCGTGTTAGTTTTTGCATGCTTAGCTGTACATTTTTTGTAACTTGCGTTCGCTGTTTCGTGCTTATCTGTACTTTTTGTATACCTTAAATTTTCTTTCCTTACCACTCTTTACTATTGCGTTGTATCTCTCATGTAAAATTTTATAGGAGGTCTCACTCTCAGTCTCGCGACTTTGAGACCTCTTTCTGTATTTTTACATAACACATGCACTTGTACCACTTGTATTTCTGAATAAACAATTTCAGAATTTCAGAATTTCTGGGAGTGTATGTGTGTGTATGTGTGTATGTATGTATGTATGTATGTATGTATGTAAATACATAGGTATCTGTGTATGTGTGTCTGTATGTATGTGTATCTGTATGTATGTGTGTATATATGTGTGCGTGTGTGTTTATGTGTGTGTGTATGTGCGTATGTGTGTGTATGTATGTGTGTATGTATGTATGTGTGTATGTGTGTGTATGTATTTGTGTGTATGTATGTATGTGTGTGTGAATGTGTGTGTATGTATATCTGTATGTGTATGTATGTGTCTTTATGTACGTATGTGTGAATGTGTGTGCGTATGTATATGTGTATGTGTGTATGTATGTAGGTGCGTATGTATGTGTTTGTATGTATGTGTGTATGTGTGTGAGTATGTGTGCACATATGTATGTATTTGTGTTTGTGTGTGTATGTGTGTGTGTACGTATGTATGTGTATGTGTGTGTATGTATGTGTGTGTGTATGTATGTATAGCACACCAAACACATTAAACCTCTGAAGCATAACACAAAATCGTTCAAGAATTCTTTTATTGTGTCCGCTATTGACACATGGAATAAGTTACGGAATGACGTTGTACTGTGTAACAATGTTAAAAATTTCGAATGTGCATTTCAAATGTTGACTTGAGCTAAGATAAGGCACTCACTTGCTCACCTGTGTTCTGCCGTGTTATGCTGCAGGGTGCGCATTGCATGGTGCGTTATGCTGCAGGGTGCACATTTATTTTTTTGCATTGCTTTTGCTTTCTTTGTGTCAGATTCTGAGATGAGCAACTCCTGTTTTGGCATGTATGCCAACAGTATGAATAAATAAATAAACAAATAAATGTATGTATGTATGTGTGTGTGTATGTATGTATGTATTTGTGTATGTAGGTGTGTGTGTATGTTTGTATGTACGTGTGTATGCATGTGTGTATGTGTGTGTATGTACGTGTGTGTATGTATGTGTGTATGTATGTATGTATGTATTTATGTGTGTATGTGTGTGTGTATGTGTATGTATATATGTGTATATGTGCATGTGTGTGTATGTATGTGTATGCGTGTATGTGAGTGTATGTGTATGTGTGTATGTATATGTGTATGTAAGTATGTGCATGTATGTGTTTGTATGTATGTATGTGTGTATATGTGTGTATGTAGGTGTATGTATGTGTGTGTATGTATGTATGTGTATGTGAGCAATGGAAAGAAAAATGGTAGGTGTAACCTTAAGAGACAAGAAGAAAGCAGAGTGGATTAGGGGACAAACGGGGGTTAAGGATATCATAGTTGAAATAAAGAAGAGGAAATCGACATGGGCCGGGCATGTAGCGCGTAGACAGGATAACCGCTGGTCATTAAGGGTAACTATTTGGATTCCCAGAGAAGGGAAGTGGGTTAGGGGGAGACAGAAGGTGAGGTGGGCAGATGAGATTAAGAAGTTTGCGGGTATAAATTGGCAGCAGCAAGCACAGGACCGGGTTAACTGGCGGAACATGGGAGAGGCCTTTGTCCTGCAGTGGACGTAGTCAGGCTGATGATGATGATGTATGTGTGCGTGCATGTGTGTTTATGTGTGTGTGTATGTGTATGTATGTGTGTGTAAGTATGTAAGTGTGTATGTGAGTGTGCATGTATGTGTGTATCTATGCGTGTGTGTATGTATTTATGTTGTGTATGTGTGTACGTATGTGTGTCTGTATGTATGAATGTATGTATGTGTGTGTATGTGTGTGGGTATGTGTGTGTTAATGTGTGTGTATGTATGTGTATGCGTGTATATGTATCTCTGTGTATGTGTGTTTATGTGTGTGTGTATGTGTGTGTTTATATATGTGTCTGTAAGTATGTATTTGTGTATGTGTGTGTGCATGTATGTGTGTGTATGTATGCGTGCGTGTATGTGTGTATGTTGTGTATGTTTGTATGTATGTGTGTGTATGTATGTGTGAATGCATGTATGTATGTGTGTGTGCGTGTGTGCATCTATGTATGTGTGTGGGTATGTGTGAGTTTATGTGTGTATATATGTGTATGCGTGTATATGTATGTCTATGTATGTGTGTATGTATGTGTGTATGTGTGTGTATCTGTGTAAGTGTGTATGTATGTATGTACGGCTGTATGTGTGTATGTATTTATATGTGCGTTTGTGTGTGTGCGTATGTATGTATATAAGTATGTATGTATGTATGTGTATGTATGCGTCTGTATGTGTGCGTATGGATGTGTGTATGTATGTGTGTGTGCGTGTGTATGTATGTGTGCATGTGTATATGTGTGTATGTGTGTATGTACGTGTGTGTTTATATGTTTATGTGTGTGTAGGTGAGTGTGTGTATGTGTGTGCGTATGTATGTATGTATGTATGTAGGTAGGTAGGTATGTATGTATATGTGTGTATGTGTGAATGTATCTGTGTATGTATGTGTGTGTATATGTATGTGTGTGTGTGCATGCGTGTTTATGTGTGTCTGTGTGTGTATGTGTGTGTATGTATGTATGTGTATGTATGCGTGTGTATGTATCTGTATGTACGTGTGTATGTATGTATGTGTATGTGTATGTATGTGTGTATATGTATGTGTGTGTTTGTGTGTTTGTGTGTTTGAGTGTGTATGTGTGTATGTGCACGTATGTATGTGTGTATGTGTGTGTGTATGTATGTATGCATGTATGTATGTGTGTG
This sequence comes from Rhipicephalus microplus, assembly GCF_043290135.1. Lineage (NCBI taxonomy): Eukaryota > Metazoa > Arthropoda > Arachnida > Ixodida > Ixodidae > Rhipicephalus > Rhipicephalus microplus. Next base: position 21,440,936 of record NW_027464585.1, on the reverse strand, counting down.
TATGTGTGTATGTGAATGTGTATGTATGTATGTATGTGTGTATGTATGTATGTATTGCCACGTTCCATTTCCCAAGTTTTCGTTATTGTCCCAAAACACCACACGATTCTCAGCGCAAACCGCGCCTGCAGTTTTCCAGAAGGTTCCGGACTGTAGTAGATCATTTCGATAAGATCACGCCCACTGTGCGAACGGGAACGACTGTTCTGGAACCTACGCCACCGCCAGCGATAACGCTAGAACATTCGATGGCAAGAGTATTTATTTATTGCATACTGCCAGCCACCTCTTGGTGGCCAAGGCAAGAGTGATACAAACTTTCATACTTGCAGTCACTTATAACACTATTCTTCACGGCGCAGAAATAAAATCACCACATAACAGGTTTGCGTGGAACATGAATACTCGGGTTACAGGAGCAACACAAGAGCGGTATCAAAAATACAATCCAAATTTTGTTCCTAACACGAAGTGAAAAAAACATCATAAAAAGAATTGAAATCTGCACATACGACCAGACAGCTTTTACTACAGACAGGCAGTGGCAGCTGATAAGAATGCGTCGGGCGCTGCGATGCTGGTGACGTCATGAGGTAGTTCATTCCAGTCGGAAATTGTTCGTGGAAAGAAGGAATATCGCCGAGAATTTGTTTTTGTAAGTGGCACCACTATGGTGTTATCATGCTTGTTCCGAGTTTTCCGCGATGTATTGTACTGCATGTAAGTGTTAAAGGCGAGTCCTGAGTGTCCGTTGACTATGTTATAAAGGAATTTTAAGCGATGTAGCTTTCTACGCGACTCCAATGTGGGATGGGCGGATCTATTACGGAGTTCAGTGACTGAACAGTGTCTACTATACGCGTGGTAAATAAACCGAAGGGATTTATTTTGGACTCGTTCTAGTAAGTATATTTCAGTTTGTGTGTGTGGATCCCATACAACGTCAGCATATTCCAACAATGGGCGTACCAATGTAGTGTAAGCAACTAGTTTTGTTTTGCTGGTGCAGTGCCTCATGCGATGCTTTAAGAACCACAATCGCCGCAGTGCTGCTGATGTTATACCTTCAATATGAGTTTTCCAGCTCAAATTAGAAGTGATTGTCAGACCAAGGTATTTGTACTGGTTAACGGTTGTTATAGCAGTGTTGTTTAACATGTAAGTGAATTCCGAGGGATTTTTTTTACGTGTTATGGTCATCTTGACGCACTTTGCTATGTTGAGGATCATTTTCCAGGAGTTACACCATGCTGTAACAACCGATAAGTATTCATTTAGGGTGGCGTGATCTGTTCTTGATTGAATGGGCAGGTACGCAACGCAGTCGTCCGCGAAAAAACGACACTGCACAGTAGATTCGGATGACATGTCATTTAGATAAACTAAAAATAAAAGTGGTCCTAGGACAGAGCCCTGTGGTACCCCAGAATGCACGGGAGCGGAAGAAGAATTTTTATCTGCTATCCGAACGTATTGGTGTCGGTGGGATAGATAACAATCAAGCCATCGAAGAATTCTTTCGTTGGTTAGGATTCGGCGAATTTTAAACATCAAATGGGAATGGGAAACTCGGTCGAAAGCTTTTTCAAAGTCTAAAAAAATCGCATCTATTTGTCCGCCTTTGTCAAGTGTTTTTAGAAAGTCATCAGTAGTGTGAATTAACTGTGTGGTGGTTGAAAAGCCTTGCCGGAAACCGTGTTGATTTGGGGAAAAAAATGGTTACTCTCCAGAAATGAACTTAAGTGTTTGAAAAGGAAGTGTTCCATAACCTTGCCGGCTGTACATAACAATGAAATAGGGCGGTAGTTTTTCACGTCATATTTATTACCTGATTTATGAATGGGTACCAATTTACCCTTCTTCCAATCTACTGGAACTTCGCCTTGTAACAGGCTTTCCCTAAATATTAAGCCTAAGTATTTGGAACACCACTCGGCGTACCGATAAAGAAAGGCATTAGGTATTTCATCTGGCCCAGCTGATTTTTTTGTGTCTAGGTGAAGTAGAGCTGACAAGATGCCTTCATCTGTTATAATCAAGTCTGGCAGTTCGAGATTGTTTGCGTGGAAATCAGGAGGGGTGTCACCCGTTCGCAAAAAAACAGAAGAGAAGTAGTCGTTAAATGCTGATGCTATGCAGCTGGCATCAGTCACGTCCGCGTCCTTGATTTTAATTTTTGTAACTTTCGCTTTTTTGTCGGAGAAGTGCATCCAAAATTTTCTTGGATTGGTTGTGAGAAAGTTGTGCATTTTTACGTTGAAAAAATGAAATTTGGAGCTTCTAATCTTGTTGCGCAGTTCGGCGCGGAGGCTCGTCAGAGCAGCACTACGTGGTTGTGTTTTTGAGCATGACAGGCGTTTTATCTTGCGTTTTAGATGGAGTATGTCGCGCGTAATCCAAGGACTACGGCCATGTATTTTTTTCACTTTCTCCGGAACGAACGAACTTATACATTTGTGAACGGTTGTCTTAAAGTGCGACAATAGCTGGTTAACGTCACAGCGATTGTGAAAATGTTTGTTAGTATTTTTGTCGTACTCCTCCTCTAGGAGGTCCAAAATGCTTTCGTCCGTAGCAGTATTAAAATTGAGGAATCTAGATACTTGGGTGACCGAGAGAGTACACAACATGTTGGTTTTAAATAATACTAGTTCGTGGTCCGATATGCCTGGTACAACTTCAATTGTGTTGTTAAACTTGCAAATAGACTAGGAAACAAAAATAAGGTCCAGAATCGAGCTTGTGCCTGCAGTGACACGCGTAGGAGTCTTTACAAGTTGCGTCATGCTACAGGAAAACGCTATATCAAGTAGCAATTCGCAGTGCTGGCAGGGTGTTGTAACGCAAAAGTTATCCCAGTTTATTTTTGGCGGATTTAAATCACCTCCTACAAGAATGTGGGTATAACGTTTGCTTTGTTCGAGCAAAAAATCTTGCAAAGCTTTGAGTACCGCTATATCGGAATTGGGCGGCCTGTAGACAGCGCCAATGAGCATGCTCAAATTTTTATGCCGAAGAACTATCCAAGTCATTTCGACGCACGTCCCGTGCGACAAAACCTTAAAATCCATGCCCTTTTTCAGTACTATCGCTACACCGCCCCCCTTTGAACCTCGGTCGTGACGAACGATTTCATGAGAGCTAGGAATTACTGCCGAGTCGGGAATGTCATTTTGAAGCCATGTTTCAGTAAGGATTGTGACGTCGGGATCATAAGCAATGAGGACGCTTTCTAGATCGACCGATTTGTTGACGACACTTCGAGCGTTTATGTTTATTACAGAAAATGTTGACGGGACCGCGTGAGAAAGTGGAGCCGGTAGCGCTCGTTGAGGCTTCAGATTGCTGCTGTGTCACTGCACAACTACCGGAACCCTTGAGTTCAGTGAGTCATCCCACCGATAAAGCTTACCGTTGACTTTGATCTTGTCAAAGATCAAAGCAACTTTTGCTCCACTACTCAAGAGTATAAATGCCGACGCGCTTCGCCACTTGCCAGTTGTTGATTGGAGGCCGACGCTCCGTTCGCCACTATCAATCCGATACTGCTATCTTTGCAAGACTGCTGCTGTAATTGGACTGTCCATTTATCGGGCACAGGTTCGCCCAAATAAACAGTTAAATCCCGACACTTAGTCTCCTGTCATCGGCCACGTCACGACCCCGTGACATCTGGTGGAGGTGCTGCTTCGTTCTTGTACCGGACGCCCCCGTCAAGCCCTGAACCCAGCCCACGTCGCGAAGACACCGACGCCAACCCAGAGCAGCGAACAAGCAGCCGACGGCAAGGTCTCCCACCGGAGTACGGGCTTCTCAACACAAGGCGCGGAAAGCCAAGGCCATGACCTCTACTGCAGCGACTATGACAACCGGAGCGTCCCAGCCCGCGATCGTCATTCATCAACCCAGGGAACCACCAACGTTTCATGGGTCATCGTTTGAAGACCCGGAATCCTGGCTAGAAACATACGACCGTGTGGCCGCCCTCAACCACTGGGACAACGAAGAAAAGTTCCGTCGTGTGTACTTCTACCTGGAAGACACCGCAAGGACCTGGCTAGAGAATCGGGAGTCCACGCTCCGAACGTGGGATGTCTTCTGCGGCGCACTTCTGCAAACGTTCGCGAGCGTCGCACGAAAAGAGAGGGCCGCTGCTCTTCTAGAGACCCGGGTTCAGCTACCAAATGAAAAGGTTGGAATTTTTACAGAGGAGATGACCCGCCTGTTTCGTCACGCTGACCCAGACATGCCTGAGGAGAAGAAAGTTTGTTTCCTCATGCGAGGGGTCAAACAGGAGCTCTTCGCGGGACTAATGAGGAATCCACCGAACACCGTCCAAGAATTCGTATCCGAGGCGACCACCATCGAAAAAACTCTGGCCATGCGCACCAGACAGTATAATCGTCGCCTGACTCCGGAATGCGCTGCTGCTCAAGCCAGTGACTCCGACGACCTGCGTGAAACAATCCGAGCGATCGTGCGGGAAGAGCTGCGCAAACTGTTGCCTTCGGCGCAACCTCAAGTGGATTCGATTGCCGACATTGTGCGAGAAGAAGTTCGGAAATCGCTTCAAATTCCCCAAACACCGCTGCCCGAGCCAGAAACTATGAGCGACGCCGCTGCAGTGCGCCACAACGCTCCTCCCCGTCCACGCCGAAACGTCGCCCCGTCACACTTCCGTCGCCAGACACCACCGCCGCCACCACCCCCACCGACGACCTACCGTTCGCCAGCAGGCCAGCGCAGTGCGCCGAGGAAAACCGACGTTTGGCGCACCGCTGACCATCGCCTACTGTGCTACCACTTTGGCGAGGCCGGGCACACCTACCGCCGTTGCCCGTACCGACTGATGGGACTGCGTGGCTTCGCCGTCGATGCACCACGTCCGCAGCCAGGGGAACGGCCACGTGACATCGCCGACTACCTGACAGGAACTCAATGGACAGCACGAAGTCCTTCCCGTTCGCCGTCGCCCAGCCGCCGCATGTCACCGCACCCCCAGCAGTACTCCGGCCCAACGCAGGGCCGGTCTCCTAGCCCGTATCCGGGAAACTAAGGGCAGCAACCGGTAGAGGTGCGGTTGCTGTGCGACGAACTACCGAAGATCCTCCGACGACGACGACGCCGCGACGGAGCTTTCCGAACACAACGCCAACCAGGCAAAGCCCTGACGCCGAAACCTCACTTATCGAAGGTGGCCTGACGACGCAACATCGAAGCAGCGGAACAAGCCGACGCAGCCGTGACCCGACGCCCGCCCTAACTGTAATGCGAGACGGCGAACTAGCGACCTCGACGTTCTTATCGACGGCCACAGTGTGACTGCTCTCGTCGATACTGGAGCTGACTATTCTGTCATCAGTGGGTCGTTCGCCGCGAAGTTAAGGAAAGTGAGGACAGCTTGGAAAGGCCCTGAAATTCGTACAGCTGGAGGTAATCTCGTAACGCCTGCAGGAATCCGCACAGCGAGAGTGACCATTAATGGCCGTATTTATCCTACAGACTTCGTAGTCCTACAGCGTTGCTCGAGAGATGTTATCCTTGGCATGGACTTCTTATGCCTCCATGGTGCTGTCATCAACCTAAAAACAAAGTCGATAACGTTATCCACAGAAGAAGCACTACCGCCGCGCACGCCGTCAGGACACCATGCCTTGAATGTGCTGGAAGAACAAGTCACCATTCCGCCTCGCTCAAGCGTCATTATTTCAGTCGGCGCTCCTAAATCACCTGACTTGGAAGGCGTAGTTGAAGGCAGTCAGCATCTGTTGGTCACCCGAAATATTTGCGTCGCAAGAGGAATTGCAGAGCTGCGGGGAGGCAAAGCAACGGTTATGCTCACGAATTTCAGCAATGAGTACAAACATGTGAACAAAGAAACAACGGTCGCATACATTGAAGAAATTGTCGAAGCCACCGGTGCTTTCGACCTCGCCGATTCAGCGCAACCTGCTCAGAGGAACCAAGCCCCTCCTATAGCTTTCGACGTCAATCCACACTTCCGAACGATAAGCAAGAACAGTTCAAGGCCCTGCTCCTGCACTACGAAGATTGATTTTCGTCGTCATCGAAAATTCGGCAGACCCCAATCATGAAACATCGCATCATAACCGAAGCAAATGCCAGATCACTCCGTCAGAGTCCGTACAGGGTTTCGACGCGAGAACGTGAGGCCACGAAGAGACAAGTTGATGAAATGGTGCGGGATGACATTATCCAGCCGTCCAAGAGCCCATGGGCATCCCCCGTGGTATTAGTGAAGAAAAAGGATGGGACCCTACGTTTCTGGATCGATTATCGCCGCCTGAACAAAATCACAAGAAAGGACGTGTATCCTCTCCCACGAATAGACGACGCACTTGATCGGCTCCATAACGCCAAGTATTTTTCGTCAATGAACCTCAAGACTGGCTATTGGCAAATCGAAGTCGACGAAAGAGACCGAGAGAACACGACATTTATAACACCGGACGGCCTCTTCGAGTTTAAGGTGATGCCCTTCGGCCTTTGCTCAACGCCTGCAACTTTTCAACGCGTTATGGGTACAGTACTGGCAGGATTGAAGTGGCAGACTTGCCTTGTGGCAGACTTGCCTTACTCGGACGACGTCGTCGTGTTTTCCTCGAGTTTCGACGAGCATCTTCGGCGCCTTGAAGCTGTAATTCAAGCCACCAAGACGTCCGGACTCACACTGAAGCCAGAAAAGTGCAGATTTGCGTATGAGGAGCTCTTGTTTCTGGGGCACGTTATCAGCAAGTCTGGAGTTCGTCCCGATCCGCGGAAAACAGCCGCCATCGCCAACTTCCCGCCGCGCACTGACAAGAAAGCCGTGCGCCGATTTCTGGGCCTGTGCGCCTATTATAGGCGGTTCGTGAAAAACTTCGCCCGCATCGCCGATCCTCTCACTAACTTTACGAAGGCCGACGTGGAATTCAAGTGGGAAACGCCACAGGAACACGCTCTCCAGGAGCTTAAACATCGCCTCCAAACGCCTCCGTTATTTGCCCATTTCGACGAATTCGCCAAGACAGAAATACATACTGACGCAAGCAGCGTAGGTCTTGGCGCCGTTCTTGTGCAGAGGGCTGACGGACTTGATTGATTGATTGATTTGTGGGGTTTAACGTCCCAAAACCACCATATGATTATGAGAGACGCCGTAGTGGAGGGCTCCGGAAATTTTGACCACCTGGGGTTCTTTAACGTGCACCCAAATCTGAGCACACGGGCCTCGACATTTCCGCCTCCATCGGAAATGCAGCCGCCGTAGCCGGGATTTGAACCCGCGACCTGCGGGTCAGGAGCCGAGTACCTTAGCCACTAGACCACCGCGGCGGGGCGCTGACGGACTTGAAAGGGTTGTAAGTTACGCCAGCCGATCACTATCCAAAGCAGAAGCAAATTATTCCACAACAGAAAAGGAGTTCCTCGCCATCATCTGGGCTACGTCGAAATTTCACCCCTGCCTCTACGGCAGGCCCTTCAAAGTTGTGAGCGACCACCACGCCTTGTGTTGGCTAGCCACCTTGAAGGACCCTTCAGGTCGCCTCGCACGACGGAGCCTGAGACTTCAAGAATATGACATTACTGTCATTTACAAGTTGGGCAAAAAACACTCCGACGCCGACTGTCTCTTTCGTGCGCCTGTCGACCAACCACTACCCGACCACCCGGATGACAACTACTTCTTGGGAACGATAACTACAGACGACTTCGCTGAATGACAGCGGGCCGACCCGGAACTTAAGGCCCTAATAGAATACCTCGAAGGCAGGACCGCCGAAGTCCCGAACGCCTTCAAGCGCGAATTCGCGTCGTTCTTCCCACGAAACGGTCTCATACAAAAGAAAAACTTTTCACTGCTTCGAGCTAAGTACCTCCTTGTGGTGCCTTCAGCTCTGCGACCAGAACTCCTGCAGGCCCTGCACGACGATCCGACGGAAGGGCACCTCGGTGTTTCTCGCATGCTCGCGAGGATACAAGAAAGGTACTACTGGCCACGTCTTACCACTGACGTCACTCGTTATGTGAGGACATGCCGGGACTGTCAGCGACGCAAGACACCGCCGACAAGGCCAGTGGGACTTCTGCAGCCAATTGATCCACCTTGTAGACCTTTCCAGCAGATTGGTATGGACCTACTAGGGCCGTTCCCGACGTCGGCTTTCAGAAACAAGTGGATCGTGGTAGCTACCGACTACCTCACCCGCTACGCCGAGACAAAAGCCCTGCCAAAAAGCAGTGCATCCGAAGTAGCTAAGTTCTTCGTCGAAAATATCGTCCTACGTCACGGCGCTCCGGAGGTCCCTATCACCGACAGAGGAACGGCATTCACTGCCGAATTAACTCAAGCGATCTTGGCATACAGCCAAACAAACCACCGCCGAACGACAGCGTACCACCCACAGACCAACGGCCGCACCGAGCGGCTTAACAAGACGATCGCCGACATGCTGTCAATGTACGTCGATGTCGAACACAAGACGTGGGACGCCATTCTTCCGTATGTGACCTTCGCATACCACACGGCGGTGCGGGAGACGACGCAGATATCTCCATACAAATTGGTCTACGGAAGGAGCCCGGCAACGACGCTCGATGCCATGTTACCCAACGTCACCGACGAAGAAAGCCTCGATATGAGCGAGTACCTTCAACGTGCCGAAGAAGCCCGACAACTTGCGCGTCTCCGTATCAAGAATCAACAGACGACAGACAGCCACCGTTAAAACCTTCGACGACGTTTCGTGGAATACCAGCCTGGTGAACGTGTTTGGGTGTGGACGCCGATACACCGACGTGGACTAAGTGAAAAGCTTCTGCGACGCTACTTCGGACCGTACAGGGTGGTTCGACGTCTCGGCCCACTTGATTATGAGGTTGTCCCCGACGGCATCACGAACTCTCAACGACGCCGATCGCGACCTGAAGTCGTGCATGTCGCGCGCCTCTGACCGTTTCATGCGCGTTAACAAACTAAAACAGTGTTTTTTGTATTATTGTTTCATCGTAATTTATTCATTGTACTTTCTTGCATTATTATTGTACCTTCATCTTTAGTTAAAGCATCGGGACAATGCCTTTTTTTCAGAGGGGGGCAATGCCACGTTCCATTTCCCAAGTTTTCGTTATCGTCACAAAACACCACACGATTCTCAGCGCAAACCGCGCCTGCACTTTTCCAGAAGGTTCCGGACTGTAGTAGATCATTTCGATAAGATCACGCCCACTGTGCGAACGGTACAGACTGTTCTGGAACCTACGCCACCGCCAGCGATAACGCTAGAACATTCGATGGCAAGAGTATAAATGCCGACGCGCTTCGCTGCTTGCCAGTTGTTGTTGATTGAAGGCCGACGCTCCGTTCGCCGCTATCAGTCCGAGACTGCTATCTGTGCAAGACTGCTGCTGTAATTGGACTGTCCGTTTACCGGGCACAGGTTCACCCAAATAGATAATGACGTAAAACAAGTTTAAAAACAAGCACACATTGTAAAAAGACTTTACAATATTCAAAATAAAACATCACTGAATAAAACACAGCAGAACTGAATAGCATGTTTGTATTTAAACCATCAAACAAAATAAGTTTAATACAAGAGAAGAAAAGCGAGATAGTAGTAGTGAATAAACGTGTGGGTGCCGAATTTGATATGAATAAAACGAGCAATTAATCCTGGAAATGGGTAAGTAGAAGGTGCCGGAATTTTGCCCGATTGCGTTCAGCTACGATTCCACCTGGAAGACTGTTTGTTCCACATGCGGTTGACACGGGGGGGGGGTGCAGATGAGTTAAATATGTTTTTTAACCGTATATGCATGTGAATGAACGATGATTATTTAGTCTTTTTGACGTGAATGCAGATGTTTGTATTGTCATTGATAATGGCCTTGTTTCATGCACGTATTTATGAAATAATGTAAGGAGGATTAGATAACGTCGGCTGCTCAAAAGGAAAAGGAATAAGTTTTTTGTAATTTGTGTAATGCTTGCGTATTGATCATTGTTTTGAAAGGTGAATCTAGCAACTCTATTCTGGATCGATTCCAGCATGCTAGTTAAATAGCTGTAATGAGGGGGCCAAACTGCAGAAGTAAATTCTAGCTGAGGGCGAACAAATGTTCCGTAAGCTAAAGCACGTATATTTGTGGGCGTCTTACGTAGATTGCGGCGTATGTAGCCTAATGATCGTGAGGCATCACTGGAGATGTTGGTGATGTGGATAGTCCAAGAAAGGTGAGATGTGAAGGTTACACCTAAATATTTAAAAGTCAACGATAGATACCGGATTGCCTTTCATAAAATAAGAAAGCTCAGAGCTTGCGAGAGAAGGATATTACTTTACATTTATTTGAAATAAGGGACATTAGCCAACAATTACACCAATTGCTGATGAGGTCGAGGTCATTTTGGATTGCTATGTGATCACAAGTACTAGTTATTGCACCGTAAATTATACAGTCGTCAGCGAAAGCGCGCACTTGTGAGGATAAATAACTTGGTATGTCATTAGTATAAATATGTATGTATGTGTGTGTATGTATGTATGTGTGTATGTGTACATATGTGTATATATGTGTGTATGTATGTATGTGCGTGTATGTGTGTGTATGTGTATGTGTGTGTATGTATGTGTGTGTTTATCTATGTATGTATATGTGTGTGTATGTATGTGTGTGTATGTGTGTGTATTTGAGTATGTATGTGTGTAAGTATGTAAGTGTGTATGTATGTGTGTATGTATGTGTGTGTATGTGTTTGTGTGTTCACGTGTATATGTATGTGTGTATGTGTATGTGTGCATTTGTGTTTTTGTGTGTCTATGTGTGTGCATGTGTATGTGTGTGTTGTGTATGTATGTATGTGCATTTTTTGTATGCATGTGTTTATCTGTGTGTGTAAGCGCATCATTGTGTATGTTTGTATGTGTGTGTA
>NW_027464585.1:21382500-21425000 GCF_043290135.1 Rhipicephalus microplus | reverse complement strand
AACACCCTCTAGCTCCTCGAATAGTACAGCTAGACTTCCCTCACTAGATAAGGTTCTAGCACTAAACGTTGCCAAGTTCAGGTTCCATGGGCGGCCTGTAGTCCAGAGATTCTTAGCACCCTCTGCTGCGTTGCAGATCTGACCGCCGCCATGGTCAGTTGCTTCGCAGCTGCTGGGAACTGAGGGCCGTTAGTTATTTGACGTATGCATGTGGGAGGTAGTGGCCAGATACTGCACCAGGGTGGCCAGTTCTTCTATGGTGAGGGAGTGTGTTCCCGGCTGTGGTTACCGGTCAGGCCGCACCCCAGGCCTCTTATTGCAGTTCCATCAACACGCGGATTTTTTTTCCGGTTGGGAACTGCGCGGCACCGGGATTCGAACCACGGACCTCTTGCATGCGAGGCGGATGCTCTAACCACTACGCCATCGTCGCACCCGGATTGTTGTGTTCTAAATGTAGGTTTCAGTGGTGTATCAGTCAAGTTTGTGGTTATTTTTATAAAAAAATGTTTTAACGAAATGAGATTTCTGCTGATTACCCCCTTAATTAAGGGTCTAGAGAGTACGGAGTTGGGCCTTCGATTAGTGTATGGGGTGCTGTTTATTGATATATTAAGTGGACGAAATTCAAATTCGTTTGTGAGGTGATGTTACCAAATTAATCTTTTTAGTGATTAGGATTAATTTTGGTCACGAAATAGTTCCGGTACTATTACTCCTGTCCTGATGAAACCCAAGCGGCGACAGGTCTACAATAAGGGCTTTGCACTGTATGAGTTAGAAATTTCCCGGTAGGTTATTAGCAAAGTTAAAAGCAATCGTAAGGAAAAAAACACATGGTTCAAGACTTTGATCTGATGAGCGTGCCTTTCTCCCGAGCAGTGAGCCACCCTCATCCTCTGAGCAAGGGAAGACGCGGGCGCCCCACGTTTTTTAGCGGTTTTCGTTATATATTTTCTAACTCTGTATCTTCCGGTTACCTTAAGCTATCAAAATTATTTTACACTGACAGGCTATTTCAGCATTATTGCATTTCTTAAATCCGACCAATCACACTGCTCGATGATGTTAATGAATGATGCAGTATTTAAGATATTTTCGAAGCATCGGCTTATTTTATTATTATTGGAGATGCCTATGCTTGCATAAATAGGATAATGATCTGTGACAGGCACCTCGATGACAGCTGCTTCAGGAGGACTAATGAGGTTAGACAAAATGTGATTTATAATAGTGCCATTGCGATGAAGTGGAACACGAGTTGGTGCAGTTATGAGGCACTTGTAGCCATACCCACTCAAGCAGGAATTGTATTGAGAAACATTTGCGTTGGTGTCATCAAGAAGATTGATATTCAAGTCTCCTAAAATAATCACCCGTTTCCTTCTAATGACAGAGTTTTCAACGCCTCTCCTAAAGCTAGGCAGAACTCCACGACAGATGACGACGGAGAGCGATATATGCATGCAACAATTGAATTCTTACTATCTTGCAAAAATTGTGGTTCATGAAGTTTGATCCACACGGATTCGCAACCAGGAATACTTTTATTTATTTATTTTATTTATTACATACTGCAGTCCGTAGACCAAGCAGGAGGGGCACAAAAAGGGAGCATAGCGAAAAAAAAACTAACTATACAGCAAGTTAGAATACACAAGGATACTGAAAAACAAGTCATACTAATTAGGATGCTTAGTTATACATGTCTAGAAAAAAAAGCGAACAAACTTCTAGAAACAGTTTCAAGCCCAAAAAAGTAAAGCTACGCAGTTGAAATAATAAGATGAGGTAATCTAGCATTGAAATATCAACAGTGTTGATTACACAAAAGATGCATGTAATTTTCAAAGTCGGGAGTGCCACGTTCAGGAAAAACATTTGAAGGCAGTGCATTCTATTCGCTAATGGTTCTCGGAAAGAAGGAATGTTTGAAAAGGTTAGTACGTGCAAAGTAAGGTGTCAGATCATGATTGTGAGCATGCCTGGTTTTCCTGGAAGAAGAGGGAGAGGTGTATTCACTGGGATCGATAATAAACTGATGATTACGAAGCAGGAAAAGAAACTTCAGTCTGGCGATAGTTCTACGCTGTTTCAAAAGCGGAATGTTGTTGATAGCCATAAGTGACGAAGGTGAATCAAGATTGTGATAGGCATTAGAGATGAATCTTACCGCTCTCCCCTGGACCATTTCAAGTTTATAAACATCCTTTTTAAAATACAGGTCCCAGGCTACGCATGCGTACTCTAGACGGAGTTGAATAAATGTATTAGATGCAAGAAGTTTGATCTGAGTTGGCCCGTTTTTTAGTTTGTGTCTAAGAAATTCTAGCTTTCTAGAGGCGCAGGAACAAGCGTCGTCAATGTGGTTACTCCACGACAGTCGATTGGTAATATTGACTCCCAAGTATTTAAAATTGCCCACTTCGATCAACAAATTATTATTTAAGGTGTAGCGTGATGCAAAAGGGGTAATTTTATTTGAGATACGCATATAGACCAATTTACTAATGTTTAACTCCATCGACCAGGTATGGCACCAATCGGAGAGAGAATTTAGGTTGTTCTGCAAGCACTCTTGGTCCCTTTCACTTTTAATTGGCTTGTAAAGAATGCAGTCATCTGCAAAAAGCTTTAGGGTTATGACCGAGGTGTCAACAAATGAAACGATGTCATTGATAAAGATGAGAAACAAGACAGGGCCAAAGACACTGCCTTGTGGAACTCCCGAGGTTACAGGTAGAACCCCAAAGCAGCAGCCCTTGACCTGGACAAACTGTTTGCGGCTGGTAAGGTAGGAGCGGATCCAATTAATTACAGTAATGGGTAGGCCGATGTTAGAAAGTTTGGTGAGTAATTTACCATGGCAAACACAGCTGAAAGCTTTTCTAAAATCTAAGAAGATGGCGTCTATTTGGTCGCCCTTATCAAGTGCCACTGCGAAGTCGTGAATTGTGGTGACAAGTTTTTTTCATTTTTCATTTATTCCACCTTAAAGGCCCGGAGGCATTACATAAGGGGGGGGGGGGGCGGCGTACAAGGTATGTCGAACAACTCAACAAAACTCGAAGGGTTCCAAAACGTAAACATTCAAAGAACAATGAAAAAAAAGGTACAATATGCAAAGTAAAACGCCAATATTACCAAATGCAAATAAAAAAGTAATGGTACAAAGGTAAGCTTCCAGAGAAAAGTGACGACAGTTTATACATTAGTTAAAAAAAAGTATTTAAACATTGGCAGGGAAAACAGCACATTCAGTTAGATTGCGACATGTGACATTTTAGCTTACTGCGGAAAATTTGGCGGTTATTACACGTGACTATATTATCAGGTAGTTTATTCCACAGTGTTATCCCATTGGGAAAGAAGGAAGTAATCATTGCAGAAGTGTGTCCATTTATTGGTGCGATAGGGTGACTGTGGTTTATGCGGGATGAAGTTCTGTGTGATGGTTGAAGGAGGACGTGCCGTGATTGAGGGTGATAATAGAAAGCATGCATCAGACACAATCGAGAAATGATACGACGAGATTCGAGGGACGGCAGTTTCAATGATTCTTTTAGTGCAGTAACGCTGATATCGTTAGAGTATTGGGAGTAAATAAAACGGGCAGCGCGGTTCTGAATCCTTTCTAAATCGTTAGTTAGATATGTTTGTGAGGGTTGCCAAATTGAGCAAGCATATTCTAGTTTCGGTCGGACGTACGTTTCATAAGCTAATTTTTTAATGTCTGGTGAGGCTAATTTTAGGTTGCGGCGCAGGTATCCGAGAGTGCGTGAAGCTTCTGAACAGATTATTTGAATATGGGTTGACCAGGATAGCGACGATGACAGATGCACTCCGAGGTATTTGTATGATAGGGTAGGGCTAATGGGAACAGACTTTATGCTATAGGTAAATTTTTCTGGGCTCTTTTTGCGGGTGAATGACATAATTTTACACTTAGTTAGGTTTAACGGCATTAGTGACTTATCACACCAAGTTACAATTAAATTTAAATCATGTTGAAGTTTAATGCTGTCGTCTGGTGTACAGATTGGAGAGTATAAAACGCAGTCATCGGCAAAAAGTCTTAATTTGGTTAGCACATTGGTGGGTAAGTCATTTATGTATATTAGAAAAAGGAGCGGGGAGAGACAGGCACCTTGGGGGACGCCGGACGTTACGTCGGAAAGAGGTGAGTCATGGTCATTAGCGCTGGTGAACTGCTTACGGTTTTTTAGAAAATTTTCTATCCAGAAAATTATGTTGGGAGGGATTCCAAGGTTGCATAGTTTAGAGAGTAAGAGGTTATGAGGAACACAGTCGAATGCTTTAGAGAAATCTAAAAATATGGCGTCAGTTTGAAGATTTTCATCCATGAAGTGAAGAATATCATGTGTGAATTCGGCCAGTTGTGTTTCGCATGATAGTTGTTTCCGGAAACCATGTTGGTGATCGAAGAAAAATTTGATGGATTCCAGATATGTCATTAGGTTTGAAGCTATAATATGTTCGAGCATTTTAGATGGGATGCTGGTTAAGGAAATAGGTCGGTAGTTAGCTGGGATTGCGCGGTTGCCTGATTTAAAGATGGGAATAACCTGAGCTTTCTTCCAATCGTCTGGGACGTTTCCTGTTTGTAATGATTGTGTGAAGATTAGGCAAAGTATTTGGCTTGAGACAGAGACGGTATTTTTAGTAATTTACTGTTAATACTGTCGCAGCCCGCCGAGGATGAAACTTTAAGATTGTTAATGAGTAGGAATATTCCTTCTGGGGTAATTTCAATTTCTGGCATCGCTACAGCTGCAGATTCGGGCAGTGTTACGGTATCAGTGGTGTTGGCAGAGGAAAACACAGACGTAAAGTGGTCATTTAAAGCAGAAGCGCACTGGTCAGCGTGTATTGGTTCTCCGTCAGCGTTAGTGAGGCTTATTCGATTAGATTGTGACTTGGGGGACAGCATGCGCCAAAATTTGCTGGGATTTGATTGAAGAATTGATAGTAGGTCATGGGAAAAGAATTTGATTTTTGCAGCTTTTAGTTCGGTTAAGTACTGATTAGCGCACGCGCGGTAGCGCTCCCACGCAGTTGAACTTTGGCTTAGGCGGGCCGTTCTGTACAAGCGTTTCTTTCGGTTACAGAGTAATTTTAGCTGTTTGTTAAACCATTGGCAGTTTGAATCTGATTTAATGAGGGTAGAAGGAATGTATTTGTTTTTGAGGTTAAGCATTGTAGTCTTAAAAAGTTCCCAGTTACAGTTGACACTTCGTTTTAGGTGCGTATTCCTAAAGTTTTCTAAGAAGTTGGCGAGTTCGTGATTAATCGCATCAAAATTTGCTCTCTTGTAATCCGTGATTACCTTCCGTGTGGGTGATTTCTTTTTAAGCGGGGAGGCGATGCAAATATGGATTAGGTTGTGGTCACTAAGACCAGGGAGCGTAATAATGGTTTTTATGTCGTCAGGGCTCGAAGTTAGCAGGAGGTCTAGTATGTTATTGCCCCTGGTAGGGCACGTAATAGCCTGGTGAAGGTTAAAATCAAGGGCAGTGTTTAAAAATTGTTGCTCTTTAGATGATGTCCCATTCGACGCTGAAAGCAACGACCAACTGATTGAAGGATAATTGAAGTCCCCAAACAAAAATATAGGTGCATTAGAATGTTTATTTGTAATGGTGTGGAGGGATTGATGAAGTAGGTCGCAGAAGTCGGGGTGGCTGTCTGGCGGCCTATAGCAGACGCCAAAAACAAATTTCGAGGCTCCGTTGGAGACAAGAACCCAGATTAATTCTATTTTATCGTCATGGAAAATAAGTGAGGATGCTAGAGTGTTTTTAATAGCTATGAGCACGCCACCTCCTTTCTTACTTTTGCGATCCCGGCGAAAAATTGTAAAATTTAAATTGGATGGAAACACTTCCGTATCTGTGACGTCATCATGCAACCATGTTTCAGTTAGTATCACCATGTCAGCACTGATATCATTTATGAAACTGCAAAGTTCGTCGCGTTTAGGAATTATGCTTCGTATGTTAGTAAATGCAATGTTTATGTTTAGAAATGCCATAGGACGGATACACGTGTTACACGAGGCGGAATGATTGCAAACCCGTCATGTTCTGCCAACAGAGGTGGCTTCCGATGATGCGCTGTTTTCAAATGTAATGACGGGTGAGTTCCGAAGTTCTGTGACTTTATCAGTTTTCGCGTCATAGAAGTATGATTTATTTCCAACAATAAGTTTGTCAACCCTCAGCTTAAATGCACACTTTTGTGGCCGAATGAATTTGAGTAATTTAGAGCGTGCAAGGCGAGTGGCTGCTGCAAAGTCTTCTCTTACGGCGAAGGTCGTATCTTTGAGCTTAATTCCGCAGCTCAAAATCTTTTCTTTTGTTTTAAAGTGAGCGAGCTTTATCATGATTGGCCTATTCTTGTCTGGGGCAAATTTTCCGATCCGATGAGCACGTTCTATGGCTCTTGGTTCGAGCGTAATATCTAGTTGGGCGGAACAAAAGTTTATGACGTTAAGCTCTGATTCTTCCCAAGTTTCTTTAACAGAGTCCTCAATACCTAAAAAGAGAAGGTTATTGCGGCGCAGTCGGTTACTAGCGTCGGTGTTAGCAGCTTTTAGCGTTTCAATTTCATGTTTGATTTTGGCGGCGTCATCGGGTACGGCGCCCGATGAGGGTTCGATTTGGACTGTTTCTAGCGCTGAGATTCGGTTTGTTAGTGCTGAGAGAACTGTTTCATGGTTAGTTTGTACTGCCTTGAGCTGATTAATATCTTCACGAATGGTTAAAACGGTTTGCTCGATCTTCTTGATAGCGTCTGATAGAGGTTCTATCTGTGCTTTAGTTTGACCGGGGTTTAGTTCCACATCCCCTGATAGTAAGAGTATCAACTGTGACAACAATTGTAGGGTGAACACATTGTAACAAGTACATAGCCAGTTGCGCAATTTCAAATCGTAGGGGCACGACACCGTGACAAGGAAGTAGTTATTGGTATAGTATTGTTTAGAATGGGTAAGGTAACCAACCTGGAAGGTGAGCAGCGGCGTGAACATTTTGCGCCAACCGGTGTCGTGCCCCGAGCTTTTGGTGATGTTGTGAAGATTATGTAGGCCGCATTGGCCCCACGTGGTTGGTGACGTCGACGATGAGAAGCGTTGCCAGGCGTAGCTGCAGGCGCGGGCTGGTATCAGCGGGCTGACGATTGGTGACGAAATCCGTGGTTGATCCAGATGGCTTGAGGGCGCTATGGGCACGGGTAGGTCACCGGGTGGTGACCAAGCGCAGTCGCCCAGGCCAACGGTGTCTGCAACCCAACAGGCCACGATCTGGAAGGTGAGCAGCGGCGTGAACATTTTGCGCCAACCGGTGTCGTGCCCCGAGCTTTTGGTGATGTTGTGAAGATTATGTAGGCCGCATTGGCCCCACGTGGTTGGTGACGTCGACGATGAGAAGCGTTGCCAGGCGTAGCTGCAGGCGCGGGCTGGTATCAGCGGGCTGACGATTGGTGACGAAATCCGTGGTTGATCCAGATGGCTTGAGGGCGCTATGGGCACGGGTAGGTCACCGGGTGGTGACCAAGCGCAGTCGCCCAGGCCAACGGTGTCTGCAACCCAACAGGCCACGATCTGGAAGGTGAGCAGCGGCGTGAACATTTTGCGCCAACCGGTGTCGTGCCCCGAGCTTTTGGTGATGTTGTGAAGATTATGTAGGCCGCATTGGCCCCACGTGGTTGGTGACGTCGACGATGAGAAGCGTTGCCAGGCGTAGCTGCAGGCGCGGTCTGGTATCAGCGGGCTGACGATTGGTGACGAAATCCGTGGTTGATCCAGATGGCTTGAGGGCGCTATGGGCACGGGTAGGTCACCGGGTGGTGACCAAGCGCAGTCGCCCAGGCCAACGGTGTCTGCAACCCAACAGGCCACGATCTGGAAGGTGAGCAGCGGCGTGAACATTTTGCGCCAACCGGTGTCGTGCCCCCGACACCGGTTGGCGTCGGGGGCACGACACCGGTGTCGACACAGTTGAGTGGTAGTCGAGAGGCCCTTCCTAAAACCATGCTGGAAAGGAGTCAGAATACTGTTTTCTTCAATAAATGACATCATGTAATGCTTGATGATATGCTCAAGAAGTTTACAAGGACTGGAAGTTAATGATATTGGCCGGTAGTTTTCAACAATTAGGTGATCACCTTTTTTAAACACGGGAATAACACGTGCCGTACGCCAATCATCGGGAAGAATATAATTATGAAACGAAAGACGAAAGATATGGGTGAAAACATGCGCGATAGGTTCGGCGTAAGGTTGCTAAAATGCATTAGGTATGCCGTCGGGACCATCGGAAGATTTAGTCTTAACATTCAGGAACAGTGAAAGGACACCTTCGACAGTTATGAAATTGACAGATATAGTAGACAGAGAAAAGATGTTTGTGTCACCATGATCTCCCTGAGTGAATATTGAGTGAAAATACTGACTGAATTGGTTTACAATTTTGACTGGATCGTTAACAATACAGCCATTTACTGATATCTCGGTCGGTGTTTTGTGAGCATCGCTCAAGTACCGCCAGAATCTATCCGGGTTAGTTTTCAAAAAGTTAGGAAGCGAGTGGTTGAAGTATCTTGCCTTCGCTTCGCTTAGCCGGGTTGCAAGCTGGGCCTTCAACGAGATAAGTCTGCAGGGTATTTTTTTTCTAGCTCGTTTTAGCTTGCGGTGCAAATGTATGATATCTCTAGTAATCCATGGGTTATTTCGATTTTTCCTAACCCGTTTGCTTGGCACAAACTTATCAGTGCAGTAATGTATCGCAGTTTTTATTTCGTTCCAGGCGATCGACACATCATCAGAAAGATTATCACATAAAAACCACAGATAATCCAAAATGGCCTGGTCATCCGCCTTCGAGTAATCCTTAATGACATGTCCGGTCTCTTGTCGGTGTGCTTTGTTTTCACAAATACCGAAGGATAAAAATACTGCTTTATGGTCGGAAATGCAAATAGAAACCGTGTATTTGCATGCATCGGAATTTAAAAAGACTAGGTCGAGTGTAGAACGGGTATTTCCAGCCCCTCTGGTGCACTCATTACCAATCTGCACAAGATTGCACATCAAGGCAATGCAAGCGAGAGGGTTTAACATCGTTACATTAGAGCCAGAGCATGGAACGCGCAAGTCAACATTGGGCAAGTTAAAATCACCTGCAAGAATCAAACGATCATTTTTAAACGTGCACATGTGGTCATATAGTCTAGACAGATATTCGTGTGTTGAAGAGGGTGGTCTGTAGATGGCACATACAGTGAAGTAATGGCCCCAGCAGCTTACCTAAAGAAATAAACTTTCGTGCTCATGAATTTGTTGAAGGGGCCGAGCACTAATACAATCTTTGAGAACTATTGCTACACCGCCACCTCTTGTTGTCCGGTCACGTCTGAAGATTTGATATCTCGGAGGAATTAGTACTGAAGCATTTATAGCTTCGTGCAGCCAGGTTTCTGTGAATATTGTAATGTGAGGGTCATAGGTGAGTAGAAGGTACTCGAGCTTGTCAACTTTATTTGACAGGCTTTGTGCGTTTACGTTAAGCACTCTCAAACTTTTGGACACACACTGTCGAGCGGGTCAATCAGAACCTGTAGCTTGTAGATTAGGAGCTACACGCATATTTTTGGCTTCATCCCAGCCAAATAGTTTGCCATCAATTTTCATCTTGTCGTGAATAAGAAAAACCCGTTTCCTGCTGTCGCGTTCAGCTTTTGCACTTCCCAAAGCAGGTGGCGCTTGCGCAGCGTGCCTTGGCTATAGTCATTTTGCACATAAATATTGGAGCCCTTCAATTTATTTGAATTCTTTAAGACTTCTTGTTTCTCCAGATAATCTTGAAAGTAAGATATGACAGGCCTACGACTCCCTTGGCGGCCAAGACGGTGAATGCGGGCTATGGACTTGCACTTCACTCCCAATGTTTTCTCGAATATATCGGTTACAACAGCAGTTCGAAGACAGGTGTCATTTTCATTTGTGTTTTCGAGAACACCATGATTGATAAGGTGTGCCCGATGGCTTCGGTCTTCGAGATCAGTAACTTGGAGCTTTGCCATGACAGCACAGTTTTAAAGGAAGCTGCAGTGGATTCAAGAGCTGCAACTTCCGGTGATTTATCTTTAAATTCCTGTAGTTTGCCTTCAATTGCTCGAAATCGCAAGTCCATGTCGCACATTATTTGTTCGTTCATCGATTTTAATAGCAGTTTTTCAACCTTCATATCTGCTTGGCCCTGAAGAATACTGTGTAATAAATCAGCGTTCGTGGGTCCTGCATTTCTCTCAACGTAACCACAGAGTAACATTTTGCATGCACAATAGCACTCATATGCAATACCTAAACAGGTTCTTGGGCACGGCACAACTACTAACATAACTTCACCACTAGTTTTTATGTTGGAAGCAGAATAGCTAACCTGTACAACGAAGAACTTCGTGGTCAGCAACAGGGTCGCTGTCGTCTCGCCGTGCCCACTGTCGAAGAAATGCTGCAGTGGATGCTTTATAGCCTCGGTCGCTGATGTCACGGACATGCGCAACTGTCGCTGCGTCGGAGCGCCCATACAGAAGGTCAGTATCGGCGTTCGCACATGCAGATCTGCCACGGAAAGGTAGATGGTGTCAACCGGCGGCGCGCACGTGTCATTTGTGCTCGGTAATCCTGTGACCGTCAGCAGCGAAATCTGCACAAGGAAGAAGAACTTCGTGGTCAGCAACATGGTCGCTGTCGTCGCGCCGTGCCCGCTCACGACTGGACTTAGTGCCAAGTCCAGTCGCCTATGATAGTGAAGGCATGAAAATATAAAAATAGCTGCTCCACCATGTGCATCGTCGATTCGGTGACAGTATTCAGAAGAATAGGAAGGAAACTTAAACAGGTCCCTGTCATATTCACATGGCCACGTTTCACTGATGCAGATGATAGAGAACTGGTGACACAAGGCTGACAGCAATGAGGTAATATTATCATAATTTTTTCTTATACTTCGAGCGTTAAAGTGAATTAACGCCCTACATGGTTAAGACATCCGTGATGAGAGTTCAGACGGTGAAATATACACCATCCTGCAATTGGATAGACGCCACAATTGCTAATGTATGATATAACTAGGAGATAATGGACACGTCGACCTCTGATTTTATGCGAAATAACCTGGTGTCAGTAGATTTCCTTGCTTTTATCTGACAGTTATCAGTCCAAAGAAACGCCCACTGTTTCTCGTTTTTGAGAACAAGTGCTTCAGCAAAAATCTTCTTGTTATCCGGCGAGAGGTGATCAATAACAAAGACAGCATGACTGCCCTCTCCAGAAAAACCAAGAGCACGTGCATTCAGGCGAGCCTTACGTGCCTTCCTAACAAACTCATTCTTTTTCTCTCGTGAACAGAAACGGGCCACGATATTCTGTTCACCAGACTTAGCTGGCACTCTGTGAACAACGTCAAGATCAGTGCCTGATACAGGACAGTTGATTTTGTTACCAATCGACTGCACTTTGTCAACACAGTCCTCCCCTTAGGAAGAAGGAACGCCCTTGATCTCGACGTTGTTCAACCGAGTGTACTGCTCCAGGTCCACCTTCTTCTTCTTTAAAGTCTCGTTCTCATTTTTTAAAGCTTTGTTAGTAAAACAAAGCTCTTGTTGTTGAGTACGGACAGTCTCTACAATGTCGTTAAGCATTTTCAAGCCAGCATCCATACTTTTAACCTCTGAAACTAGAGCACCGAGATCAAATCCCGTCTCTCGAAGCTTCTTCGTAACGTCACCCACAATTCTGTCCACGAGCTTTGTCAATCGGATATCAAATTTCGCCTCAAGGTCCTCGATTCTCTTAGCTAAATTGGCATTCGTAGGCATCGTGATACCACAAGCAGGAAACTTATTGAAGAATACAAGTGAACACACAAGCGAGCGAATAATACAAAGAGCAGCAGCAGCAGATGTGGTTGCGGTATAAGACAGAGCTCAATACCAAGGGTTGCGTAAAGCCAACTGACATGTAGAAGGCAGGAACAGCAATTAGACGAGTGTTTGCATCCGCAACCACCACTGCTTTGACGCGGGCGTGCCTCCTGTCACTGCTTTTGATGCCTAGACTGAAGATCCACGCAGGCGCAGGACGACGACAAGAACGCTGGGAACGGTAGATATGATGCGGCCAGATTATCCAGAATACAACGTTCCATGTTGACACGTGGATAATGAAATGACAGGTGCTCCTGCGGTCACTATCGGGACCCTCGCCTGTCTAGGACGAACACCTGTGGAAGGCAGGAACCACAATTAGACGAGTGTTCGCATCCGCAACCACCACTGCTTAACAGAGTTAAGCAGTGATGTATTTGTGTGTATTTGTGTGTGTATGTGTGTGTATGTATGTGTGTATTTATCTTTGTGTATGTGTGTGTACGTGTGTATGTACGTGTGCATATCAGTGTATGTGTGTATGTGTGTGTATTTGTGATTTTGTGGGTATGTGTGTGTGCATGTGTATGTGTGTGTTGTGTATGTATGTATGTGTATTTGTGTGTATGCATGTGGGTATGTGTGTATGTATGTGTGTGTGAATGTATGTGTGTATGTAAGTGTGTGTATGTGTATGTATGTGTGTATGTGTGTGTTTGTATGTGTATATGTATGTATGTGTGTGTATGTGTGTATGTATGTATGTCTGCGTTTATGTGTGTATGTATGTGTGTGTATGCATGTATATATGTGTGTGCATGTGTATGTGTGTGTATATTTGGTATATATATGTGTGTACGTGTGTATGTATGTGTGTATGCGTGTATGTGTGTATTTGTGTATGTGTGTGCATGTGTGTGTATGTGTTTGTATGTATGTATGCGTATATGTTTGTTTGTATGTATGCATGTGTGTATATCTGTGTATGTTTGTATGTATGTGTGTATGCATGTGTGTATATATATGTGTGTGTGCATGTGTGTTTATGTGTCTGTGTGTATGTGTGTGTATGTATGCATATATGGGTATGTATGTGTGTGTGTGTATGTATGTATGTATGTATGTATGTATGTATGTATGTATGTATGTGTATGTATGCGTGTGTATGTATCTGTATGTACGTGTGTATGTGTGTATGTGTATCTATGTATGTGTATATTACAGATATATATTGATATTTACATGTATAAAACTATAAATAACCAACTTCCACACTTTACTACCATTCTCTCAAATAACATTGTCACAAGGTTTGCCCTTAACAATAACTTTCTACTGCCAAAAGTTCACACCAATTATGGGAAAAAAACCATTCATTTTTCCGGAATTTCTTTTTGGAATAGTTTACCTTTCTACATTAAAGTATGCTTTTCTCTAAAGGTAAATACTTTGAAGTTAAAAATCATATCATGTCAACTAACTAGCCTGTTTTGCTGTTTCTTAATTGATTCCTGTTCATTGTGAGTTGCGTTCTGTAATCAATTGTCATTGAAGTTAGCGCGTTATTCTTGCTTTTAAATCGTTTCTGTGAGATTACAAGGGTATATCCTTACTTTATTTGTTTCAATTGGATTTTATTGTAGCTCTGTCCCCCTGCTATGTACATCACAATCATTCTCAATTCTACATTGTACAAGAGGTCCCCTTGCAGTCTCTGACTATGGGACCTCTTTCTGTATATCATGCACATGTATTCTTCTTCATTTAGCACAATAAAACCTTCTGTGTCTGTGTCTATATATGTGTGTATATGTATGTGTGTATTTGTGTGTATGTGTGTATGTGTATGTATGTATGTATGTATGTATTTAAGTGTGTATGTGTGTATGTATGTATGTGTATTTGTGTGTATGCATGTGGGTATGTGTGTATGTATGTGTGTGTGAATGTATGTGTGTATGTGTGTGTATGTGTATGTATGTGTGTATGTGTGTGTTTGTATGTGTATATGTATGTATGTGTGTGTATGTGTGTATGTATGTATGTCTGCGTTTATGTGTGTATGTATGTGTGTGTATGCATGTATATATGTGTGTGCATGTGTATGTGTGTGTATATTTGGTATATATATGTGTGTACGTGTGTATGTATGTGTGTATGCGTGTATGTGTGTATTTGTGTATGTGTGTGCATGTGTGTGTATGTGTTTGTATGTATGTATGCGTATATGTTTGTTTGTATGTATGCATGTGTGTATATCTGTGTATGTTTGTATGTATGTGTGTATGCATGTGTGTATATATATGTGTGTGTGCATGTGTGTTTATGTGTCTGTGTGTATGTGTGTGTATGTATGCATATATGGGTATGTATGTGTGTGTGTGTATGTATGTATGTATGTATGTATGTATGTATGTATGTATGTATGTATGTGTGTGTGTATGTGTATGTATGCGTGTGTATGTATCTGTATGTACGTGTGTATGTGTGTATGTGTATCTATGTATGTGTATGTGTATATTACAGATATATATTGATATTTACATGTATAAAACTATAAATAACCAACTTCCACACTTTACTACCATTCTCTCAAATAACATTGTCACAAGGTTTGCCCTTAACAATAACTTTCTACTGCCAAAAGTTCACACCAGTTATGGGAAAAAAACCATTCATTTTTCCGGAATTTCTTTTTGGAATAGTTTACCTTTCTACATTAAAGTATGCTTTTCTCTAAAGGTAAATAATTTGAAGTTAAAAATCATATCATGTCAACTAACTAGCCTGTTTTGCTGTTTCTTAATTGATTCCTGTTCATTGTGAGTTGCGTTCTGTAATCAATTGTCATTGAAGTTAGCGCGTTATTCTTGCTTTTAAATCGTTTCTGTGAGATTACAAGGGTATATCCTTACTTTATTTGTTTCAATTGGATTTTATTGTAGCTCTGTCCCCCTGCTATGTACATCACAATCATTCTCAATTCTACATTGTACAAGAGGTCCCCTTGCAGTCTCTGACTATGGGACCTCTTTCTGTATATCATGCACATGTATTCTTCTTCATCTAGCACAATAAAACCTTCTGTGTCTGTGTCTATATATGTGTGTATATGTATGTGTGTATTTGTGTGTATGTGTGTATGTGTATGTATGTATGTATGTATTTAAGTGTGTATGTGTGTATGTATGTATGTGTCTGTATATATGTATGTATATATGTATGTATGTATGTATGTATGTATGTATGTATTTATGTATTTATTCAAAATACCTTACAGACACAACAGGGCATTGTGTAAGGGGAGCATAAAAGAAATATAAAGAGGAATTCGTACAATTTTCATACAAACAATAACATGAACTGTCACTTATTATACAAGTCCTAACAGGAATAACAATGAGAAAATAATGATAATAATTTCAATAGGAATGCAAGGGCAATGAACATCAGATGAGCATACGCATGAGATAATGACGTAAAAGAAGTTAAAAAACAAGCACAAATTGTAAAAAGACTTTAGAATATTCAAAATAAAACATCACTGAATAAAACACAGCAGAACCTAATGGCATATTAGTATTCAAACCATCAAACAAAATAAGTTTAATACAAGAGAAAAAAAAGCGAGATACTAGTAGTGAATAAACGTGTAGGTGCCGATTTCGATATGAATGAAACGAGCAGTTAATCCTGGAAATGGGTGAGTAGTAGGTGCCAGAATTTTTCCTGATTGCGTTCAGCTACGATTTCGTCTGGAAGGCTGTTTGTTCCACATGCGGATGACACGGGGGGTGCAGATGAGTTAAAATGTTTCTTTTACCGTATATGCATGTGAATGAACGATGATTATTTAGTCTTTTTGACTTGAATGCAGATGTTTGCAATGTCATTGATAATGGCCTTAATTAATGCACGTATTTATGAAATAACAAAAGGAGGTTTAGATAACGTCGGCTGCTCAAAAGGGAAACTGAGAAGTTTTTTGTAATTTGTGTTATGCTTGCGTTATGATCATTATTTTGAAAGATGAATCTAGCAACTCTATTCTGGATCGATTCCAGCATGCTAGTTAAATAGCTCTAATGAGGGGACCAAAGTGCAGAAGCAAATTCTAGCTGAGGGTGAACAAATGTTCAGTAAGCTAAAGCACGTATATTTGTGGGCGTCTTACGTAGATTGCGGCGTATATAGCCTAACGAACGTGAGGCATCACTGCAGATGTTGGTGATGTTGATAGTCCAAGAAAGGTGAGATGTGAAGGTTGCACCTAAATATTTAAAAGAGTCAACAATAGATAATGGATTGCCTTTAATAAAGTAAGAATACTCAGAGTTTGCGAGAGAAGTATATTACTTTACATTTACTTGAATTAAAGGACATTAGCCAACTATTACACCAATTGCTGATGAGGTCGAGGTTATTTTGGATTGCTATGTGATGACAAGTACTAGTTATTGCACGGTAAATAATACAGTCGTCAGCGAAATGCGCACTTGTGAGGATAAATAACTTGGTATGTCATTAGTATAAATATGTATGTATGCATGTGTGTATGTATGTGTGTGTATGTAGGTGTGTATGTATGTATGAATGTATGTATGTATGTATGTATGTATGTATGTATGTATGTATGTATGTATGTATGTATGTATGTATGTATGTATGTATGTATGTGTATGTGAACGTATGTGTGTGTTTATCTATGTATGTATATGTGTGTGCATGTATGCATGTGTATGTGTGTGTATTTGTGTATGTATGTGTGTGTATGTATGTATGTGTGTATGTGTCTGTATGTGTTTGTGTGTGTACGTGTGTATGTATGTGTGTATGTGAGTGTATGTGTATATGTGTGTGTATGTGTGCATTTGTGTTTTTGTGGGTCTGTGTGTGCGCATGTGTAAGTGTGTGTTGTGTATGTATGCATGTGTATTTGTGTGTATGCATGTGTGTATGTGTGTGTGTAAGTGTATCTGTGTGTGTCTGTGTGTATGTGTGTGTATGTGTGTATGTATGTGTGAATGTATATGTGTGTGTACATGTATGTGTGTGTGAATGTATGTGTGTATAGACGTGTGTTTGTATGTGTGTATATAGGTGTGTATTTTCGTATGCATGTGTGTGTATGTATGTATGTGTGTATGTATGTATGTATGTGTGCGTGTGTGCACGTGTATGCGTGTGTATGTATATGTGTGTATGTGTGTATGTATGTATGTATGTATGTATGTATGTATGTATGTATGTATGTATGTATGTGTGTGTATGTATGTGTGTATGTGTGTATGTATATATATATATATGTGTGTAATTGATTGATTGATTTGTGGAGTTTAACATCCCAAAACCACCATTTGATTATGAGAGACGCCGTATTGGAGGGCTCCGGAAATTTTGACCACCTGGGGTTCTTAACGTGCACCCAAATCTGAGTACACGGGCCTACAACATATGTATGTGTGTAAGTATGTGCGTATGCATGTATGTATTATGTATGTATGTCTGTCTGTCTGTATTTATGTATGTATGTATGTATGTATGTATGTATGTATGTATGTATGTGTGTATGTATGTGTGTGTATGTGTATGTATGTATATATTGCCGCGCGCTTGATCTGAGAGCGCAAAAGAGGCAGACGAAGTGGCAGTTCCCCTCGTGCCATTGTTCTGTTTTTGGCTGCGCTGAGCCGACCGCTCTTCGGACTTTTGTGAGGACGCCTTAAAAACGTCTCCTGTCTCTTTAACGTGACATTTTAATGGTGGAGGTGCTGGGTAACCTCACCTATGCAACAGACTCCTTCTAGCAGCCGGAACGTGACCCAAAACCCAGAGCTTACGCCGGTACACCGTTTCAGTCGGAGGATTCGAGGACTGTCCCCCGAGTTTGTGCCTCACAGTACAAGTACGTCGACTGGTATGGAGAATACTGTTGCTGTCACCGCTTCCCCTACCGCTGGAGCCGCCGCTGCTCCAACCGCTGCACCCGCAGCTGCACCCACTCATTACACGCTACAAAAACCACGTGTTCCGAGTCCCTTTCGTGGTGGCCTCTATGAAGATGTGGAAGATTGGCTGGCTGAGTACGAGTACGTAGCGGATTTCAACGGGTGGGACGAAGTAGCGAAGCTCAAGAATGTGTACTTTAGTCTTCTGGATGGTGCTCGCACATGGTTCCAGAACCGCAAGGGCCTCCTAACGTCGTGGCATGAGTTCTGTCACAGGCTCCGCGAAACGTACTCGAGTCTCGATCGTCGAGAGCGCGCTGAAAGGGCCCTCCAGTTCCGCATGCAGATGCCTAATGAAGGTGTGGCTACATACGTGGAGGATATGGTTCATCTGTTCACTCGCGCCGATCCAACCATGCCGGAAGACAAGAAGCTGCGACACTTGATGCGAGGTGTGAAAGAGCAGCTCTTCGCTGGACTCATTCGTAGTCCGCCTAGAACGGTCGCGGAGTTCCTCACTGAAGCCGTCGCCATGGAAAAGGCGCTGCAGCAGCGGAACCAGTACGATCGGCAAGTGAATGCTACCTATACCACCGGGCTAGGCTCGTTCCCGACCGACGTGGGAGCGCTTCGCGAGCTGATACGTTCGGTTGTTCGCGACGAGCTACAACAGCTGCAACAGCTGAACCAGGCGCAGCAGCAGCCTTCCACGAATTGCATCGCCACCATCATACGTGACGAAGTTCAGCATGCGCTCGGCACACCTCGCCGCGAGACACCAACGCAGGTTGCTGCACCACTTCAGGCGTTCGCAACTTCAAGTGAACCTCTAGGGGTGACCTACGCAGACGTATTGAGACGCACCGTTCCGTCGTCCACGACACCATCCCCAGTGAGTGGTTTCCAGCGCACCACTTATACCGACACGTTCGAACACAACGCACCTGCACCAGTCCCACTACCAGCCGCAACCCCGTACGCCACACTGCAGTCCGCACAGGTGGTCCCTTATTTTGCAGACACTCGACCCGTCATGCGTAAATCCGACATATGGCGCATGCCCGACCGACGACCGCTTTGCTACCACTGCGGTGAAGCGGGTCACCTCTACCGAGACTGCCAGTACCGCCGACTTGGGCTGCAGGGTTTTCCTGCCAATTCACCCCGCCCCCGGTTTGGACAGAGACCACCAGAAATTGAAGATTTTATCGCTCGGCAGAACGTCCCACTCAGGCGTCAGTCGCGCTCACCGTCACCGCGGTCGTCATCTTATTCAGGCAACGGAAATCGAAGGCCGCAAGGACGGTCTCCGAGCCCTCGCCTGGAAAACTAACGCCAGCGACCTTTCGAGGCGAGGCCGCTGATTCTCGACGTGATGAAGACCTCGCCCTCCAATCGACGCGACATCGGACCAACGGAAATTCGACTACGCCGGCGCCTGTATCCCAGCTGAGCGACTTTTCAATGGACATACCTGTGCTGCTCGACGGTCGCAATTTAACTGCCTTAATAGACACTGGTGCTGACTACTCGATTATTAGCGGACAATTGGCACGTACCTTGAAGAAAGTGATAATGCCTTGGACAGGATCGCATGTACGTACAGCTGGCGGACATGTTGTAACGCCGGTTGGTTTGTGCACGTCCAGGCTACAAATACGAGGCTGCACGTTTTTGGTCAGCTCCATCGTGCTACGTGACTGCTCCCGCGAATTAATTCTCGGCCTCGATTTTCTTCGGGAATATGGCGCCGTAATCGACCTACGGCGACGCTGCATTTCCTTTTCGACAGTCAACGCTACGTCAAGGGACTCCAACCGCCGTACAACCGCCCTCCGTGTTTCCGACGACAGTGTCACAATACCACCTCGTGCAAGTATCCTAATTCAGGTGACTTCCGAAGGAACCAGTGACGGTGAAACAGTGGCAGAGTGCAACGTCTCCCTGCTGCTGGCGCTTGGAATTTCTGTGGCACGAGGCATCATTGACATTCGGAACGGTACAGCCGAGGTCATGATTACAAATTTCACCAATGAGCATCGTCACCTTTTCCGGGGCACTGCGGTCGCCTACGCTGAAGCCTTGGAGGACGTCATTGAGTGTTTTGCCTGTGAAGACAGTAGCCGCAATGGACAAACCGTAATAGATGTTGACATGAACAGTGCACTGCCAGAAGAGAACCAGAGGGCCTTGCGAGAGCTATTGTTTGAATTCAGGGCGTGCTTTGCTCAGTCGTCTAAAGTGAGTCAGACGCCAATTACACAGCACAGGATAATCACTTACGACGACGCAAGACCTATTCACCAACAGCCATACCGCGTCTCGCCGACAGAACGCGCAGCTATCAAGCAGCAAGTGAAAGAAATGATCGACGACGGCGTTATCCAGCCTTCGAACAGTCCCTGGTCCTCACCGGTCGTTCTGGTTAAGAAGAAGGACGGTACGCTTCGCTTCTGTGTAGATTACAGAAAGCTCAACAACGTCACAAAAAAAGATGTCTATCCGCTGCCGCGTATTGATGACTCGCTTGACCGACTACGACGAGCGAAGTATTTCTCTTCCCTGGATTTAAAGAGTGGCTACTGGCAAATTGAGGTTGATGAGCGCGACCGCGAAAAAACCGCCTTTGTCACGCCGGATGGCCTCTACGAATTTCGGGTGCTACCGTTCGGACTCTGCTCTGCGCCAGCTACCTTCCAACGCATGATGGACACTGTGTTGACTGACTTAAAATGGCAAAGCTGCCTTGTGTACTTGGATGATGTGGTCGTGTTTTCAACCAGCTTCTCCGAACATCTGAAGCGACTACGACAAGTACTTGAGGCGATTCGGACGGCTAACCTTACGTTAAAGCCGCAAAAATGCCATTTCGGTTACGAAGAACTAAAGTTCCTTGGACATGTCGTAAGCGCAGAAGGCGTCCGTCCTGACCCTGAGAAAACCGCCGCTGTCGCAGCCTTCCCGACTCCTGCCGATAAGAAAAGTGTGCGGCGGTTTCTTGGTCTATGCGCGTACTACCGGCGCTTTATAGGCAATTTTTCGAAAATTGCCGAACCATTAACTAGACTCACTAGAGACGATACGCCGTTCGTTTGGAGTGCTGAACAAGAATCAGCATTCACAGAGCTTCGGCTTCGCCTGGCATCACCACCTGTTCTTGGACATTTCGACGAGGAAGCCGAAACAGAAATTCATACCGACGCCAGTAACGTCGGTCTGGGCGCGGTACTCGTCCAACGGCAGGAGGGAATTGAAAAGGTTATCGCCTACGCAAGCCGAACCCTAACACGCCCGGAGTCAAACTACAGTACCACGGAGAAGGAGTGCCTTGCTGTCGTGTGGGCAATTGCTAAGTTTCGACCTTACCTTTACGGCCGTCCATTCAGAGTAGTGACGGATCATCACTCGCTGTGCTGGCTTGCGAACCTCAGAGACCCCTCCGGACGACTGGCAAGGTGGAGCCTACGTCTGCAGGAGTACGACGTCACTATCGTGTACAAGTCCGGTCGTGCACACGAAGATGCGGACACGTTGTCACGCGCGCCAGTTGAGCCTGCCGCTCAGAGCTTCGAAGAGGACTGCCCTTTCCTTGGCTCCGTAAGCGTAACAGACTTGGCTTTACGGCAGCGAGCAGATGCTCAATTGCGACCTATCATTGAACATCTAGAGGGCCGCAACGTATCACTGCCCCAGCATATAACTCGCGGATTGTCATCCTTCTGCTTACGACAGGGCGTGTTGTACAAGAAGAACGCAGCCGCCAGCAACAAAACTTACCTGTTGGTCGTCCCCGCAGAGCTGCGTGAGGAAATTCTATTTGCCTGCCACAACGAGCCTCCATCGGGCCATCTGGGCATCACCCGAACCATCGCTAGGGTACGAAAGTCTTACTACTGGCCGAAACTTGCCGCTTGCGTTAAACAGTACGTTCAAGCCTGCCGCGAATGCCAGCGCCGAAAATCCCCATCTGTTAAGCCTGCGGGATTACTTCACCCTATCGAGCCACCCAGAACACCCTTCGATCAAGTCGGCATGGACCTCCTGGGTCCGTTTCCCTTGTCATCTTCCGGCAACAAGTGGATAATCGTCGCTACAGATTATCTAACCCGCTATGCTGAAACTAAGGCGCTTCCTAAAAGCACGGCTTGTGAAGTTGCTCAGTTTTTCATCGAGAGAATTGTATTACGCCACGGTGCTCCATCCTGTGTCATCACAGACCGAGGAACAGCGTTTACAGCAAGGCTCCTTGAACAAGTTTTTCAGTTAAGTTACTCCACGCATCGCAAGACAACAGCGTATCACCCTCAGACAAATGGACTGACCGAGCGGCTTAACAAAACGATGACTGATATGCTGTCTATGTACATAGACGTACAGCACAAGACGTGGGATGAAATACTGCCTTACGTAACATTCGCGTATAATACCGCTACGCAAGAGACCACACGATTCACTCCGTTTCGTCTTCTATACGGTCGGGACGTTCAGACGATGTTGGACGCAATGCTCCCATGCGACATTGACAACATCGAGAATCTCGACGAAGATGCTGAGTGTTTCGTGCAACGAGCCGAGGAAGCACGTCAACTAGCCCGCGTAAACATCAAGAAACAACAAGGCGTCGATGCACAGCGCTACAACCGCTGCCACAGACAAGTCGATTATAAACCAGGTGACCAGGTGTTGGTTTGGACCCCTGTGCGCTGCAAAGGTCTCTCTGAGAAGCTTCTCAGTCGGTATTTTGGCCCGTACAAAGTGCTACGACAAGTGAGCGACGTCAATTACGAAGTCCTTCCGGACGGAAGCCAACCACCCCGACGCCGACAGCTACGACCCGAGATTGTGCACGTGGTGCGGTTAAAACCGTACCACACACTGTGACAATGTTTTTTTTTTACGATACACGCTTCGTTTAGCATCGAGGCGATGCTCTTCAGGGAGGAGGGGCAGTGCCGCGCGCTTGATCTGCCAGCGCAAAAGAGGCAGACGAAGTGGCAGTTCCCCTCGTGCCATTGTTCTGTTTTTGGCTGCGCTGAGCCGACCGCTCTTCGGACTTTTGTGAGGACGCCTTAAAAACGTCTCCTGTCTCTTTAACGTGACAATATGTATGTATTGTATGTATGTATGTATGTTTGTATGTATTTGTGTACGTATGTTTGTATATCTTTATGTATGTATGTATGTGTGTGTTTGTATGTATGTAAATGTGGATGTATATGTGCAAGTATGTGTTGTCCTCTTTGCCTTCCTTGCCCCGCATTTTCTTTCACTTTTCTTCTAGCACCTTCGTGCTCGCGCTGCAGCCTTTATTATCATGCGAATGTATGTGTATGTATGTATGTATGTATGTATGTATGTATGTGTGTATGTATGTGTATGGGTGTGCATGTATGTATGTGTGTGTATGTATGTATGTGTGTATGTGTCTGTATGTGTGTGTATATGTATGTGTGTATGTATACGTGTATGTATGTATGTATGTATGTTTGTGGCCGTATGTGTGCATGTGTGCGTGTATGTGTGTAAGTGTGTATATGTGTGTGCGTGTTTGTATGTGTGTTTGTGTATGTGTGTGTGTTTGTGTTTGTGTATGTATCTGTGAATGTATGTATGTATGTATGTGTGTTTGCGTGTATGTATGTGCGTATGTATATGTGTATGTGTATGTATGTGTGTATGTATGTATGTGTGTGGGTATGTGTGTGTTTATTTGTGTTTGTATATGTGTATGCGTGTGTAGGTATCTCTACGTATGTGCCTATGTATGTGTGTATGTGTGTATGTCTGTGTGTGCGTGTGTATGTATGAGTGCATGTGTGTATGCGTGTGTATGTGTGTATGTGCATGTATGTATGTGTGTATGTGTGTATCTATGTATGTGTGTGTATGTGTGTGTATATTTGTGCATGTATGTGTGTATGTATGTAGGTATGGCGGTATGTATGTATGTATGTATGTATGCATGTATTTGTGTATGTATTTGTGTATGTATGTGTGTGTACGTGGGTAATTATGTTTGTATGTGTATATGTGTGTATGTGTGTGTATGTACGTGTGTGTATATATGTGTATGTGTGTGTATGTGAGTGTGTGTATGTGTGTATGTATGTATGTGTGTGTAGTGTATGTATGTATGTATGTGTATGTGTGTGTATATTTGGTATATGTGTGTGTATGTATGTGTGTATGTATGTATGTATGTATGTATGTATGTATGTATGTATGTATGTATGTATGTGTATGTTTGTATGTGTGTTTGTATGTGTGTATGTGTGTGTATGTATGTGTGTATATGTATGTATGTGCATGTGTGTTTATGTGTGTGTGCATGTTTGTGTGTGTATGTATGCGTGTGTGTGTATGTTGTGTATGTGTGTATGTGTGTGTATGTATGTGCGAATGTATGTATGTATGTATTGATGTATGTGTGTGTGCCTGTGTGTATGTATGTATTTATGTGTGTGGGTATGTGTATTTTTATGTGTGTGTATATGTTTATGCGTGTGTATGTATGTCTATGTATGTGTGTATGTATGTGTGTATGTCTGTGTATGTGTGTATGTGTGTATATGTGTGTATGTGCATGTATGGATGTGTGTATTTGTGTAGGTGTGTATGTATGTATGTATGTATGTATGTACAGATGTATTTGTGTATGTACGTATGTGTGTGTGTATGTATGAGTGTATGTGTGTATGCGTGTGTATGTGTGTATGTGCATATATGTACGTGTGTATGGGTGTGTATGTGTGTATGTATGTATGTATGTACGGATGTATGTGTGTATGTATGTATTTGTGCGTTTGTGTGTGTGCCTAAGTATGTATATATGTTTGTGTTTGTGTATGTATGTGCCTCTGTGTGTATGTGTGTATGTGTGCGTATATTTGTGTATGTATGTATGTATGTATGCATGTATGTATGTATTTGTGTATGTATTTGTGTATGTATGTGTGTGTATGTATGTGTGTATGTATGTATGTGTGTATGTGTGTGTATATGTATGTGTGTGTGCAAATGTGTTTATGTGTGTGTATATGTGTATGTGTATGTATGTATTCATGTATGGGTATGAATGTGTGTGTATGTATGTATGTATGTATGTATGTGACGTATGAAGCGATTGTTGGTAGAAGCTGATGAAGAAGTCAGAACAGAATAAACATGGGGTATGCGCCAGGCCACGTCTCCCATTCATCATAGCGTCACACGAGTCGACAGGATGAAGACCTGGTAGCCACTTCTTCAACCAGCCATCATCATCGAACACCTCAGCCAGACAAAGTGACTGAATGTGAGCCACACGAGTGCATCCAAATTCTACAACATGACCAGCATCATGACAGCACCATCGACTGACCTTCCCATCCCCAAGTACACCGGAGCAGCGGACGATGGACCTGTACAGAACTGGTTCAACCTGTTCGAGCTCCACGCTACCGCTGCATCATGGTCGGAGCGGGAGATGGTTACGAACTTCAGCGACTACGTCACGGGTGGTTATACTCTGAGCATTTCTCTATTACCTGATTGATAGTATGAATGTGGTCAATTGTTGAGTAGCCTGTTGGAAATCCTGCTTGTTCCTTTGGTTGATTGAATTCTAATATTTTCTTTACTCTGTTAGCAATTACCTTTGTAAATAGCTTGTATACTACAGAGAGCTAGCTGATTGGCCTGTAATTCTTCAAGTCCTTGTCATCTCCTTTCTTATGTATTAAGATGATGATAGCGTTCTTCCAAGACTCTGGTACTTTTCCCGTCAGGAGACACTTCGTAAACAGGGTGGCTAGTTTTTCTAACACAATCTGTCCTCCATCTTTCAGCAGATCTGATGTTACCTGATCATCACCAGCAGCTTTGCCTCTTTGCATGCTCTCCAAAGCTTTTCTGACTTCGTCTATCATTACTGGTGGGGTGTAATCAGGGTTACTGCTAGTTCTTATAGCATTAAGGTCGTGGTTGTCTCGGCTACTGTACAGATCTCTGTAAAACTCCTCCGCTATTTTAACTATCCTATCCATATTGGTAGTTATTTTGCCTTCTTTGTCCCTGAGTGCATACATCCGACTTTTGCCTATCCCAAGTTTCCTCTTCAATGGTTTGACACTTCCTCCGTTTTTCAGAGCGCGTTCAGTTCTCTCCATGTTATACCTTGTTACATCGCATACCTTACGTATATTAATCAACCTCGAAAGCTCTACCAGTTCTATTTTGTCTGTTGTACTTGACACTTTCATGATTTGACGCTTTTTATTTAGGTTTTTCGTTTCCTGGGAAAGCTTGCCAGTGTCCTGTCTTACTACCCTACCTCCAACTTCCACTGCATACTCTGTAATGATACTCGTCAGATTATCATTCATTGTATCTACGCTAAGGTTGGTTTCCTCACTAAGAGCCGAGTACCTGTCCTGCAGCGACACTCTGAATTCCTGTACTTTCCCTCTCAGTGCTAGCTGATGGATTGGCTTCTTGCTTATCAGTTTCTGTCATTGCTTCTTCAAGTCTAGGCGAATTTGAGACCATACCATTCTATGTTCACTGCATCGTACCTTGCCAATCACTTCCACATACTGCACGATTCCAGAGTATGCACTCATTATAAAGTATATTTCGTTCTTATTTTCGCCATTAGGGCTCCTCCATGTCCACTTGCGGTTTTCGCGTTTTCGGTAGAAGGTATGTATGTATGTATGTATGTGTGTATGTGTATGTATGCGTGTGTATGTATCTGTATGTACGTGTGTATGTGTGTATGTGTATCTATGTATGTGTATGTGTATATTACAGATATATATTGATATTTACATGTATAAAACTATAAATAACCAACTTCCACACTTTACTACCATTCTCTCAAATAACATTGTCACAAGGTTTGCCCTTAACAATAACTTTCTACTGCCAAAAGTTCACACCAATTATGGGAAAAAAACCATTCATTTTTCCGGAATTTCTTTTTGGAATAGTTTACCTTTCTACATTAAAGTATGCTTTTCTCTAAAGGTAAATAATTTGAAGGTAAAAATCATATCATGTCAACTAACTAGCCTGTTTTGCTGTTTCTTAATTGATTCCTGTTCATTGTGAGTTGCGTTCTGTAATCAATTGTCATTGAAGTTAGCGCGTTATTCTTCCTTGTAAATCGTTTCTGTGAGATTACAAGGGTATATCCTTACTTTATTGGTTTCAATTGGATTTTATTGTAGCTCTGTCCCCCTGCTATGTACATCACAATCATTCTCAATTCTACATTGTACAAGAGGTCCCCTTGCAGTCTCTGACTATGGGACCTCTTTCTGTATATCATGCACATGTATTCTTCTTCATTTAGCACAATAAAACCTTCTGTGTCTGTGTCTATATATGTGTGTATATGTATGTGTGTACTTGTGTGTATGTGTGTATGTGTATGTATGTATGTATTTAAGTGTGTATGTGTATGTATGTATGTGTCTGTATATATGTATGTATGTATGTAAGTGTGTATGTATTTATGTATTTATTCAAAATACCTTACAGACCCAACAGGTCATTGTGTAAGGGGAGCATAAAAGAAATATAAAGAGGAATTCGTACAATTTTCATACAAACAATAACATGAACTGTCACTTATTATACAAGTCCTAACAGGAATAACAATGAGAAAATAATGACAATAATTTCAATAGGAATGCAAGGGCAATGAACATCAGATGAGCATACGCATGAGATAATGACGTAAAAGATGTTAAAAAACAAGCACAAATTGTAAAAAGACTTTAGATTATTCAAAATACAACATCACTGAATAAAACACAGCAGAACCTAATGGCATGTTAGTATTCAAACCATCAAACAAAATAAGTTTAATACAAGACAAAAAAAAGCGAGATACTAGTAGTGAATAAACGTGTAGGTGCCGACTTCGATATGAATGAAACGAGCAGTTAATCCTGGAAATGGGTGAGTAGTAGGTGCCAGAATTTTTCCTGATTGCGTTCAGCTACGATTCCGTCTGGAAGGCTGTTTGTTCCACATGCGGATGACACGGGGGGTGCAGATGAGTTAAAATGTTTCTTTTACCGTATATGCATGTGAATGAACGATGATTATTTAGTCTTTTTGACTTGAATGCAGATGTTTGCAATGTCATTGATAATGGCCTTCATTCATGCACGTATTTATGAAATAATAAAAGGAGGTTTAGATAACGTCGGCTGCTCAAAAGGGAAACTGAGAAGTTTTTTGTAATTTGTGTTATGCTTGCGTTATGATCATTATTTTGAAAGATGAATCTAGCAACTCTATTCTGGATCGATTCCAGCATGCTAGTTAAATAGCTCTAATGAGGGGACCAAAGTGCAGAAGCAAATTCTAGCTGAAGGCGAACAAATGTTCAGTAAGCTAAAGCACGTATATTTGTGGGCGTCTTACGTAGATTGCGGCGTATGTAGCCTAACGAACGTGAGGCATCACTGCAGATGTTGGTGATGTTGATAGTCCAAGAAAGGTGAGATGTGAAGGTTGCACCTAAATATTTAAAAGAGTCAACAATAGATAATGGATTGCCTTTAATAAAGTAAGAATACTCAGAGTTTGCGAGAGAAGTATATTGCTTTACATTTACTTGAATTAAAGGACATTAGCCAACTATTACACCAATTGCTGATGAGGTCGAGGTTATTTTGGATTGCTATGTGATGACAAGTACTAGTTATTGCACGGTAAATAATACAGTCGTCAGCGAAATGCGCACTTGTGAGGATAAATAACTTGGTATGTCATTAGTATAAATATGTATGTATGCATGTGTGTATGTATGTGTGTGTATGTAGGTGTGTATGTATGTATGTATGTATGTATGTATGTATGTATGTATGTATGTATGTATGTATGTATGTATGTATGTATGTATGTATGTATGTGCGTGTATGTGTGTGTATGTGTATGTATGTATGTGTATGTGAACGTATGTGTGTGTTTATCTATGTATGTATATGTGTGTGCATGTATGCATGTGTATGTATGTGTATTTGTGTATGTATGTGTGTGTATGTATGTATGTGTGTATGTGTCTGTATGTGTTTGTGTGTGTACGTGTGTATGTATGTGTGTATGTGAGTGTATGTGTATATGTGTGTGTATGTGTGCATTTGTGTTTTTGTGGGTCTGTGTGTGCGCATGTGTATCTGTGTGTTGTGTATGTATGCATGTGTATTTGTGTGTATGCATGTGTGTATGTGTGTGTGTAAGTGTATCTGTGTGTGTCTGTGTGTATGTGTGTGTATGTGTGTATGTATGTGTGTGAATGTATATGTGTGTGTACATGTATGTGTTTGTGAATGTATGTGTGTATAGACGTGTGTTTGTATGTGTGTATATAGGTGTGTATTTTCGTATGCATGTGTGTGTATGTATGTATGTGTGCGTGTGTGCACGTGTATGCGTGTGTATGCATATGTGTGTATGTGTGTATGTATGTATGTATGTATGTATGTATGTATGTATGTATGTGTGTGTGTATGTATGTGTGTGTGTATGTATGTATGGGTGTGTGCATGTGTGTGTATGTATATATATATATATATGTGTGTAATTGATTGATTGATTTGTGGAGTTTAACATCCCAAAACCACCATTTGATTATGAGAGACGCCGTAGTGGAGGGCTCCGGAAATTTTGACCACCTGGGGTTCTTAACGTGCACCCAAATCTGAGTACACGGGCCTACAACATATGTATGTGTGTAAGTATGTGCGTATGCATGTATTATGTATGTATGTATGTATGTATGTATGTATGTATGTGTGTATGTGTGTGTATGTGTATGTATGTATATATGTATGTATTGTATGTATGTATGTATGTTTGTATGTATTTGTGTACGTATGTTTGTATATCTTTATGTATGTATGTATGTGTGTGTATGTATTTATGTTATTGTGGATGTATATGTGCAAGTATGTGTTGTCCTCTTTGCTTTCCTTGCCCCGCATTTCCTTTCACTTTTCTTCTAGCACCTTCGTGCTCGCGCTGCAGCCTTTATTATCATGCGGATGTATGTGTATGTATGTATGTGCGTATATGTGTGTATGCGTGTATGTATGTGTGCATGTATGTATGTATGTATGTGTGTATGTATGTGTATGGGTGTGCATGTATGTATGTGTGTGTATGTATGTATGTGTGTATGTGTGTGTATGTGTGTATATGTATGTGTGTATGTATACGTGTATGTATGTATGTATGTATGTATGTTTGTGGCCGTATGTGTGTATGTGTGCGTGTATGTGTGTAAGTGTGTATATGTGTGTGCGTGTTTGTATGTGTGTGTATGTGTGTTTGTGTATGTGTGTGTGTTTGTGTTTATGTATGTATCTGTGAATGTATGTATGTATGTATGTATGTATGTGTGTTTGCGTGTATGTGCGTATGTATATGTGTATGTGTATGTATGTGTGTATGTATGTATGTGTGTGGGTATGTGTGTGTTTATTTGTGTTTGTATATGTGTATGCGTGTGTAGGTATCTCTACGTTTGTGCGTATGTATGTGTGTATGTGTGTATGTGTGTGTGTGCGTGTGTATGTATGAGTGCATGTGTGTATGCGTGTGTATGTGTGTATGTATGTATGTATGTGTGTATGTGTGTGTATATTTGTGCATGTATGTGTGTATGTATGTAGGTATGGCGGTATGTATGTATGTATGTATGCATGTATTTGTGTATGTATTTGTGTATGTATGTGTGTGTACGTGTGTAATTATGTTTGTATGTGTATATGTGTGTATGTGTGTGTATGTACGTGTGTGTATATATGTGTATGTGTGTGTATGTGTGTATGTATGTGTGTAGTGTATGTATGTATGTATGTGTATGTGTGTGTATATTTGGTATATGTGTATGTATGTATGTATGTATGTATGTATGTATGTATGTATGTATGTGTATGTTTGTATGTGTGTTTGCATGTATGTATGTATGTGTGTATGTGTGTGTATGTATGTGTGTATATGTATGTGTGTGCATGTGTGTTTATGTGTGTGTGCATGTTTGTGTGTGTATGTATGCGTGTGTGTGTATGTTGTGTATGTGTGTATGTGTGTGTATGTATGTGCGAATGAATGTATGTATGTATTGATGTGTGTGTGTGTGCCTGTGTGTATGTATGTATTTATGTGTGTGGGTATGTGTATTTTTATGTGTGTGTATATGTTTATGCGTGTGTATGTATGTCTATGTATGTGTGTATGTATGTGTGTATGTCTGTGTATGTGTGTATATGTGTGTATGTGCATGTATGGATGTGTGTATTTGTGTAGGTGTGTATGTATGTATGTACGTATGTACAGATGTATTTGTGTATGTACGTATGTGTGTGTGTGTGTATGAGTGTATGTGTGTATGCGTGTGTATGTGTGTATGTGCATATATGTACGTGTGTATGGGTGTGTATGTGCGTATGTATGTATGTATGTACAGATGTATGTGTGTATATATGTATGTGTGCGTTTGTGTGTGTGTCTAAGTATGTATATATGTTTGTGTTTGTGTATGTATGTGCCTCTGAGTGTATGTGTGTATGTGTGCGTATATTTGTGTATGTATGTATGTATGTATGTATGTATGTATGCATGTATGTATGTACTTGTGTATGTATTTGTGTATGTATGTGTGTGTATGTATGTGTGTATGTATGTATGTGTGTATGTGTGTATATGTATGTGTGTGTGCAAATGTGTTTATGTGTGTGTATATGTGTATGTGTATGTATGTATTCATGTATGGGTATGAATTTGTGTGTATGTATGTATGTATGTATGTATGTGACGTATGAAGCGATTGTTGGTAGAAGCTGATGAAGAAGAAGTCAGTACAGAATAAACATGGGGTATGCGCCAGGCCACGTCTCCCATTCATCATAGCGTCACACGAGTCGACAGGATGAAGACCTGGTAGCCACTTCTTCAACCAGCCATCATCATCGAACACCTCAGCCAGACAAAGTGACTGAATGTGAGCCACACGAGTGCATCCAAATTCTACAACATGACCAGCATCATGACAGCACCATCGACTGACCTTCCCATCCCCAAGTACACCGGAGCAGCGGACGATGGACCTGTACAGGACTGGTTCAACCTGTTCGAGCTCCACGCTACCGCTGCATCATGGTCGGAGCGGGAGATGGTTACGAACTTCAGCGACTACGTCACGGGTGGTTATACTCTGAGCATTTCTCTATTACCTGATTGATAGTATGAATGCTGTCAATTGTTGAGTAGCCTGTTGGAAATCCTGCTTGTTCCTTTTGGTTGATTGAATTCTAATGTTTTCTTTACTCTGTTAGCAATTACCTTTGTAAATAGCTTGTATACTACAGAGAGCTAGCTGATCGGCCTGTAATTCTTCAAGTCATTGTCATCTCCTTTCTTATGTATTAAGATGATGTTAGCGTTCTTCCAAGACTCTGGTACTCTTCCCGTCAGGAGACACTTCGTAAACAGGGTGGCTAGTTTTTCTAACACAATCTGTCCTCCATCTTTCAACAGATCTGATGTTACCTGATCATCACCAGCAGCTTTGCCTCTTTGCATGCTCTCCAAAGCTTTTCTGACTTCGTCTATCATTACTGGTGGGGTGTAATCTGGGTTACTGCTAGTTCTTATAGTATTAAGGTCGTGGTTGTCTCGGCTACTGTACAGATCTCTGTAAAACTCCTCCGCTATTTTAACTATCCTATCCATATTGGTAGTTATTTTGCCTTCTTTGTCCCTGAGTGCATACATGCGACTTTTGCCTATCCCAAGTTTCCTCTTCAATGCTTTGACACTTCCTCCGTTTTTCAGAGCGTGTTCAGTTCTCACCATGTTATACCTTGTTACATCGCATACCTTACGTATATTAATCAACCTCGAAAGCTCTGCCAGTTCTATTTTGTCTGTTGTACTTGACACTTTCATGATTTGACGCTTTTTAATTAGGTTTTTCGTTTCCTGGGAAAGCTTGCCAGTGTCCTGTCTTACTACCCTACCTCCAACTTCCACTGCACACTCTGTAATGATACTCGTCAGATTATCATTCATTGTATCTACGCTAAGGTTGGTTTCCTCACTAAGAGCCGAGTACCTGTCCTGCAGCGACACTCTGAATTCCTGTACTTTCCCTCTCAGTGCTAGCTGATTGATTGGCTTCTTGCTTATCAGTTTCTGTCGTTCCTTCTTCAAGTCTAGGCGAATTCGAGACCATACCATTCCATGGTCTCTGCATCGTACCTTGCCAATCACTTCCACATACTGCACGATTCCAGGGTGTGCACTCATTATAAAGTCTATTTCGTTCTTATTTTCGCCATTAGGGCTCCTCCATGTCCACTTGCGGTTTTCTCGTTTTCGGTAGAAGGTATTCAAAATTCTTAAATTATTGCTCTCTGCGAATTTTACTAGTAGCTCTCCTCTGGCGTTTCTACTACCGATGCCATAATCTCCTACTGCCTGGTCTCCAGCCTGCTTCTTCCCTACCTTTGCATTAAAGTCGCCCATCACCATAGTATACTGTGTTTTTACCTTACTCATTGCCGATTCCACGTCTTCTTAGAAGCTTTCAACTGAAGCGTCATCATGGCTGGATGTAGGCGCGTAAGCCTGTACTACCTTCATCTTGTATTCAGTTTAATTACGATACCTACCACTCTTTCATTAATGCTATAGTGTTTCTCTATGTTGCCAGCTATGTTTCTGTGAATTAGGAACCCCACTCCCAGTTCTATTCTGTCTGCCAAGCCCCTGTAGCAAAGGACGTGCCCACTCTGTAGCACCGTATAGGCCTCATCTGTCCTCCTAACCTCACTGAGCCCTATTATATCCCATTTAACACTCTCTAGCTCCTCGAATAGTACAGCTAGACTTCCCGCACTAGATAAGGTTCTAGCGTTAAACGTTGCCAAGTTCAGGTTCCAATGGCG
This sequence comes from Rhipicephalus microplus, assembly GCF_043290135.1. Lineage (NCBI taxonomy): Eukaryota > Metazoa > Arthropoda > Arachnida > Ixodida > Ixodidae > Rhipicephalus > Rhipicephalus microplus. The sequence goes on along the minus strand of NW_027464585.1, from coordinate 21,391,153 downwards.
GCCTGTCCGGATCCAGAGATTCTTAGCACCCTCTGCTGCGTTGCAGATCTGACCGCCGCCGTGGTCAGTTGCTTCGCAGCTGCTGGGGACTGAGGGCCGTGAGTTATTTGACGTAAGCATGTGGGAGGTGGTGGCCGGATACTGCACCAGGGTGGCCAATCCTTCTCTGGTGAGGGAGTGCGTTCTTGGCGGTATTTGCCGGTGAGGCCGCACCCCAGGCCTCTTAATGCAGTTCCATCAACACGCGGATTTTTTTTAATCCGGTTGGAAACTATGCGGTACCGGGATTTGAACCACAGACCTCTTGCATGCGAGGCGGATGCTCTAACCACTACGCCATTGCCGCACCCCGACTGTCTCCGTGGCGCAATTGGCTAGCGCGATCGACCACGGATCATGGATTTACAATTCCCGTCAGGTGAAGCTAGCCACGTGCTAACGAAAAGACCACGCGATCGTTTTCACAACTTTCCACCTGATTTCTCATCAGCGCAATTATCGCCAATGCTTAACTGTTCACTGCATAAAAGATTTGAATGCACTATTTATGACCCAGGTGCACTTATTACTTCGTGCGGCATGCGTACCTTGCGAACTATCTTGGTATCACCTGTCATCAACATTACTGATAAACCTGAGGAAGCACCTCATTAGACCGTCGCATTTACGCATGATGAGTTAGTAAATCCGCCTGAAACCAAACCAGACAACGAATGTTTACAGAAATCTTATTCGGTTTAAGTATTCAGCTCAGTAGCTCGACAAAGACAGAAGCATTCAAAATCAGCATCTTGTGAAGAAAAGTCTTTTGCAGAAGTGTCTCGTATTCATCAATCAAATGATCAAAGCGACATGAATCTAGTATACAACCTCGCTGCTAACGATGAAAACAAAATCCCAGGAGCTACTTCAGATGACACAAGTACTCTTCAGGCAACCACCAACAATGAGCAGTTTATGAATACAGAAGATTCAAGTGCGCGAAACCCCCCACATTGTCTTGCACCAAAAACAGCTGCATTGGTTGGCGTCGTAGAAGCCTGCAGAGAAATAGCTAAGAATCCTGGCACACCACGATCAATGTCACACCCCAAGCAAGTCGACGAAAGCAAGAAACTACAACGTCAACGTACGCTTCAACATTGTCAACGACGAAAGAAAACTTCATCAAAACCGCTCTTAAGGCTCAAAGAACATAGCGAAAAGGCCCATCGTCGTGGATGAATTCTCCACCAGAGATCAAAAATGCGCCTTCGATCAAAACATCTGCGACATCGCCATGGAAAGTTTTCTAAAAGCCACAAAAGCACCGCTTGTACTCGGCAGGAACACAGGCAGCGCCCAATCAAGCTCGATCAACGCGCACGCAAACTGCCTGAATGGTCTGTGTATCACCCTCGACGAGGAATACGATGCCTACAATATCGGAACTGTCGATTCTGCAAGATGTTCAAGCCTCATTCGTTCTTCACAAGCATACCAGCTGTGCTTACCCCTATCTCCACGTCTAAAGCAATTTTGTGTTATCCAGGACGCAACCGCCAGCCTCGCCCACCAGAACTCCTGTGTTAACCGGACTGCTGCACTCTCCCCTGAAGTCATTGAAAGTTTACGGAACTACCCTGGAGCATAGAACTAATTCTGAATTTTGATGTTTGTGAATTCTTAACCTCTCCTTGTTTGCTTTTTCTTGTTCGTAATCCATGTCTCCTTTCGGGGGAGGGGGAATCGTGTGACGTATGAAGCGATTGTTGGTAGAAGCCGATGAAGAAGAAGTCAGAACAGAATAAACATGGGGTATGCGCCAGGCCACGTCTCTCATTCATCATAGCGTCACATGTATGTATGTATGTGCATTGGTATGTATGTGTGTGTATGTGTATGTATGCGTGTGTATATATATGTATGTATGTGTGTATGTATGTATGTGCGTGTATGTATGTGTGTATGTGTGTGTATGTATATATGTGTATGTATGTATGTATGTATGTATGTATGTATGTATGTATGTATGTATGTATGTATGTATGTATGTATGTATGTGTGTGTGTGTATGTATGTATGTATGTGTGTGTATGTACCTATGTATGTATTTATGTATTTATTTATTCAAAATACCTTACAGACCCAACAGGGCATTGTGTAAGGGGAGCATAAAAGAAATATAAAGAGGAATTCGTACAATTTTCATACAAACAATAACATGAACTGTCACCTATTATACAAGTACTAACAGGAATAACAATGAGAAAATAATGATGATAATTTCAATAGGAATGCAAGGGCAATGAACATCAGATGAGCATACGCATGAGATAATGACGTAAAAGAAGCTAAAAAACAAGAACGAATTGTAAAAAGACTTTAGATTATTCAAAATAAAACATCACTGAAAAAAACACAGCAGAACTGAATGGCATGTTAGTATTCGAACCATCAAACAAAATAAGTTTAATACAAGAGAAAAAAAGCGAGATACTAGTAGTGAATAAACGTGTAGGTGCCGATTTTGATATGAATAAAACGAGCAGTTAATCCTGAAAATGGGTGAGTAGAAGGTGCCGGAATTTTTCTAGATTGCGTTTAGCTACGATTCCATCTGGAAGGCTGTTTGTTCCACATGCGGTTGACACGGGGGGTGCATATAAGTTAAATATGTTTGTTTTACCGTATATGCATGTTAATGAACGATGATTATTTAGTCTGACGTGAATGCAGATGTTTGCAATGTCATTGATAATGGCCTTAATTCAAGCACGTATTTATGAAATAAGAAAAGGAGGTTTAGATAACGTCGGCTGCTCAAAAGGGAAAGTGATAAGTTTTTGTAATTTGTGTAATGCTTGCGCTATGATCACTGTTTTGAAAACTGAATCTAGCAAATCTATTCTGGATCGATTTCAGCATGCTAGTTAAATAGCTGTAATGAGGGGACCAAACTGCAGAAGCAAATTCTAGCTGAGGGCGAACAAATGTTCCGTCAGCTAAAGCACGTATATTTGTGGGCCTTTTAGGTAGATTGGGGCGTATGTAGCCTAATGATCGTGAGGCCTCACTGCAGATGTTGGTGATGTTGATAGTCCAAGAAAGGTGAGATTTGAAGGTTACACCTCAATATTTAAAAGAGTCAACAATAGATACCAGATTGCCTTTAATAATGTAAGAATACTCTGGGTTTGCGAGAGAAGGACATTTTTTTACATTTACTTGAATTAAGGGACATTAGCCAACTATTACACCAATTGCTGATGAGGTCGAAGACAATTTGGATTGCTATGCGATCACAAGTACTAGTTATTGCTCAGTAAATTATACAGTCGTCAGCGAAAACGCGCACTTGTGAGGATAAATAACTTGGTAAGTCATAATATAATTATGTATGTATGTATGTATGTATGTATGTATGTATGTATGTATGTATGTATGTATGTATGTATGTATGTATGTATGTATGTGTGTGTGTATGTGTGTGTATGTATGTATGTGTGTATATATGTGTGTATGTATGTGTACGCGTATGTATGTATGTGTATGTGTGTTTATGTATGTGTGTGTTTGTATCTATGTATGTATATGTGTGTGTATTTGTGTGTGTATGTGTGTGTATGTACGTAAGTGTGTATGTATGTGTGTATGTAAGTGTGTATGTGTGTGTTGTGTATGTATGTATGTGTATTTGTGTGTATGTATGTGTATATATGTATGTGTGTATGTATGTGTGTATATGTGCATGTGTATGTATGTGTGTGCATGTGTATGTGTGTCTATGTATGTGTGTGCGTATGTGTACGTATGTATGTATGTATGTATGTATGTATGTATGTAAGTATGTATTTGTGTGTATGTGTGTATATGTGTATGTATGTGTGTATGTATGTATGTATGTATGTATGTATGAGTTTGTGCATGTGTGTGTATGTATGCATGTGTGTGCATGTATGTGTGTGTATGTGTATGTATGTATGTGTATATGTATGTGTGTATTTGTGTATATATAAGTGTGTGTATGTGCGTGTATGTATGTATGTGTGTATGTGTGTGTTTGTGTGTGTTTGTATGTATGTATGTGGGTATGTATGTATGCATGTGTATGTATGTGTATGTATGTATGTATGTATGTGTGTGTATATATGTGTATGTGTAGGTATGTGTGTGTGCATGTGTGTAAGTGTGTGTGTATGTGTGTGTATGTGTGTAAGGATATGTGTGTGCACATGGGTGTATGTGTGTATAAGTATGTATGTGTGTCGATGTGTATGTATGTATGTATGTATGGAAAAGCAATGGTGGTTGCAGATGCTGACACTCGTCTAATTGATGTTCCTGCCTTCTACAGGTGTTCGTCCTAGACAGGCCAGGGTCCCGATAGTGACTGCTGCAGCACCTGTCATTTCATCATCCACATGTCAACGTGGAACGTTGTATTCTGGATAATCTGGCCGCTTCATATCTACAGTTCCTAGCATTCCTGTCCTCGTCCTGCGCCTGCGTGGATCCTCAGTCTAGACATCAAAAGCACGGACAGGAGGCACGCCCGCATGAAAGCAGTGGTGATTGCGGATGCGAACACTCGTCTGATTGCTGTTCCTGCCTTCTACAGGTCAGTTGGCTTTACGCAACCCTTGGTATTGAGCTCTGTCTTATCTCGCAACCACTGTTGCTGCTGTTGCTCTTTGTATTATTGGCACGCTCGTGTGTTCACTTGTGTTTTTAAATAAGTTTCCTTCTTGTGGTATCACGATGCCTACGAATGCCAAATTAGCTAAGACAATCGAGGACCTTGAGGCAAAATTTGACAGCCGATTGACAAAGCTCGTGGACAGAATTGTGGGTGACGTTAGGACGAAGCATCGAGAGACGGGATTCGATCTCGGTGCTCTAAATTCTGAGGTTAAAGGTATAGATGCTGGCCTGAAAATGTTTAACGACATTGTAGAGACTGTCCGTACTCAACAACAAGAGCTTTGTTCTACTAACAAAGCTTTGAAAAATGAGTACGAGACTTTAAAGAAGAAGGTGGCGGACCTGGAGCAGTACACTCGGATGAACAACGTCGAGATCAAGGGCGTTCCTTCCTCCCAAGGGGAGGACTGTGTTGCCATAGTGCAGTCGATTGGTAACAAAATCGACTGTCCTGTATCAGGCACTGATCTTGACGTTGTTCACAGAGTGCCAGCTAAATCTGGACAACAGAATGTCGCGGCCCATTTCTGTTCACGAGAGCAAAAGATTGAGTTTGTTAGAAAGGCACGTACAGCTCGCTTGAATACGCATGCTCTTCGTTTTTCTGGAGAGGGCACCCATGCTGTCTTTGTTAATGATCACCTCTCACTAGATAACAAGCAACTTTTTGCTAAAACACTTGTTCTCAAAAAAGAGAAACAGTGGGCGTTTCTTTGGACTGATAATTGTCAGATAAAAGCAAGGAAATCTACTGTCACCAAGGTATTTCGCATAAATTCAGAGATCGACCTGTTCATTATCTCCTAGATATATCATACATTAGCAATTGTAGCGTCTATCCATTTGCAGGATGGCGTATATTTCACCGAATGAACTCTCATCACGGATGTCTCAACCATGTAGGGCGTTCAATCACTTTAACGCTCGAAGCATAGGAAAAAATTATGATAATATTACCTCATTGCTGTCGGCCATTGGTCACCAATCCTCTATCATCTGCGTCAGTGAAACGTGGCTATGTGAATATGACAGGCACCTGTTTAATTTTCCTTCCTATTCTTCTGAATACTGTCACCGAATCGACGATGCATATGGTGGAGCAGCTATTTTTATATCTTCATGCCTTCGCTATTATAGGCGACTGGACTTGGCACTAAGTATTCCTGGTTGCGAATCCGTATGGATCGAACTTCATGAACCACATTTTTCGCAAGATATTAATAATTCAGTTTTTGCCTGCATATATCGCTCTCCGTCGTCATTTGTCGCAGAGTTCTGCCTAGCGTTAGGAGAGGCGTTGAAAACTCTGTCATTAGAAGGGAAACGGGTGATTATTTGAGGAGATATGAATATAAATCTTCTTGATGACACCAATGCAAATGTTTTGAATACATTTCCTGCTTCAGTGGCTATGGCAACGAGTGCCTCATAACTGCACCAACTCGTGTTCCACTTCATGGCAATGGCACTATTATAGATCACATTTTGTCTAACCTCATTAGTCCTCCTTAAGCAGCTGTCATCGGGGTGCTTGTCACAGATTATTATTCTATTTATGCAAGCTTAGGCATCTCCAATAATAATAAAATAAGTCGATGCATAAAGAATATCTTAAATACTGCATCATTCATTGACATCATCGAGCAGTGTGATTGGTCGGCAGTTAAGAATTGCAATAAAGCTGAAATAGCCTACCAACAATTTTCCTCTATCATTTCAAATCCAGTCAAGGCTGCTTCAACATTTGTAGTAAGCAGAAAAAAGTACCTTGTCCCAGTTAATCCGTGGTTGACACCTAACCTGTTAAAATGTCGGCGAAAAAAGGATAACTTATACAAAAAGACAAAAAAGTGCCCTTTCAATGTTCACCTTCAAAAGCGCTATAAAGAATATTCAAACACATTAGGAAAGTTACTTAAAGCCGCTAAATAAATGTATTTTGAAGATAAAATAAAGCAAGCTGGAACTGACGTTAGGAGCAGTGGAAAACTGTAAACAATTTTCTTGGCAGGACTACGGTACACTCAGATATAACCTTGATTCACTCAGAAAATTGTGTGATCGATAACCTATCTGATATCGCGAATTCTTTTAATGACTCATTCGGCATCGATATTCTTCTGTCGACAGTATCCCTCGAACACACTTGTTCACGATTTTCACATTCATTCTTCCTTTATCCGACGTCACCCGAGGAGGTGTTCACCATTCTCAATAGTATTAGGAATACAAGCGCTGGTCTCGATAAGTTCTTTGCTGCCGACATGAAACTGATAGCTCATTTAATTTGTGATGCAATATGTCATATTTTAAATCTTGTATTTGGAATTGGGTTCTTCCCCACGTTTCTGAAAAGAGCAAAAATTATTCCCGTTTTCAAAAAAGGCAACAAGCATTCAATCTCCAATTACCGGCCTAAAGCAATTATTTCATTCTTCACTAAGGTCATAGAAAAGCTTTTTGCGGGACGTTTACGGTGATATCTAGACAAGTTTCACATTCTTTCTAACGAACACTTCGGTTTCAGACCCGGTTATTCAACTGAACTTGCCATGGTATCGCTAACACAGGAAATTAAATGTGCTATTGACAGCGGTAGTGTTGTTGGAGGTGTTTTTCTTGATCTTTCAAAAGCATTTGATTCTATTTCGCACGACATTTTATTTCAGAAACTAGAATCAGTTGGTGTATCTGGCGTCCCACTAGAACTAATTCGTAACTATTTGCGTGATCGAGAAAAGGTGGTATATGTGTCCGTTCCTTTTCCAACACTAAAACCATAAACATCGCTGTCCCACAGGGTTCAATTTTGGCCCTTTTTTATTTTTAATTTATATAAACGATATTTCTCAATGTCTAGCACATTCGTCCTGTATACTCTATGCGGACGATAACACTATATTGACTACAGATAAAGACGTTGACTCGAAGTTGTTTAAACTAAATACCGACCTGATAAATATTGGTAAATGGTTCAATAAGAATCAACTAAACATAAATGCTAAAAAGTTAAATTCGTTGTCTTTTCGTCACCTAATCGAATTATACCTAGAAACCCCTCTGTCTTCGTAAGCAATACTCAAATTCATTCTACCTCTAGTACAATATTTCTCGGGGTCAAATTAGATGAACATTCAAAGTTTAGTTTATATGTTTTAGAGCTTACGCGGAAAGCCGCATATGCCATTCGAATATTTCTAAAAGTTTGCACGTTCTTTCGTTTTGAAATATTGTTGTCACATTGCTACGCTTTCTTTCACAGCAACATAATCTATTGCATTTCATCATGGGGAAATACGTATGCCACTCATTTATCAGCCATCCAACATCTTCATAACCAAGCATTGAGAATAATATCAATCAGTGTCTTCATGTCCAATGCATCATCCTTACTCTGTTCGCATAGAATTTTATTAGTTCAGAAGCTGGCTAATTATTTTCTCGGCATTCTTATTTACAAATATGTGATTGGAAAACTTCCGAATCCTTTACTACACTCAAGTCAGTTTCCTCAAGCGTCATCGACTCGTTTTGCGAAGGCTAATAACTTCCTTTTACCCAAAGCTAGGACTAATTATGGCAAGTTTACCACAAAATTTTCATCTGTTTCCCTGTGGAATTCTTTACCTTTGGAGATTAAAAATAGATCCCTCGTAATGTTTAAAAAAGGCTTGCGTTCGCACTTATAAAATTCTTAATGCATGATATTATATGAATTGAATGTTATTGGATTTTTCTGTTAGCTTTTTGTGCTCATCGGTACACCTTGTATAACTTATGTTCGCTATTTCGTGTTTATTTGTACAATTTTGTTTATCTTAATCTTTCTATCCTTACCGTAATAATGCTTGATATTATACAGAGTGAATGTTATTGCATTTTCGTGTTAGTTTTTGCATGCTTAGCTGTACATTTTTTGTAACTTGCGTTCGCTGTTTCGTGCTTATCTGTACTTTTTGTATACCCTAAA
>NW_027464585.1:21360000-21377500 GCF_043290135.1 Rhipicephalus microplus | reverse complement strand
AGCGCGAGAAATGGAAACGGGCCATACCGCGGCAGGAAAGTGGCGACTTCAACTTTGAGTCCAAATATACACGTGTGTGTGCGAAGCATTTCGACGCCTCGGACATTGTCACTACTTATGATTTCAATATCAACGGCGACGCCGTGTCCCTGGAGCGCGACAAGCCAACGCTGAAGGCTGACGCTGTCCCAAGTATTTTTGGTGGCCTTCCTTCGTATCTCACGAAGCGTAAACCTCGACCCCGCTCATCGACAAATCGATCACCGCGCAAACAAGCACGTGAGTCGTCGTGCGAGACAGAGGAGCAACGAGCATCGCCGACGACGTGTTCAGACCGCACCGATGCTGCATCAGTGAATGAAGGTATGTAAGCGCTAGGCCAGATTACATCCGTGTCGCCGTGTATGAGGGTATCCTCTGAGCCGGTAAATTTGAAACTGCATGACTTGTTTTTCTTCACTCCTTTTCTTCTTCTTTTTTTTTCTTTTTTAGCAGGTGTGGCACTGACCAGTGAAACGGTCTAAACCTACCACACGGACACAGCTTGTCAGACAGACCGCTTGGTTGACTGCGCCAGCTGTGCATCAGTGCAAAATTTGAGGTGCCAACTTCGAGCTGCGAAGCAGCAGCTTCGGCAATGCCAAACAAAACTCGCCGAGTTCCGAAAGAAGACTGCCAAGTACGAACGACAACAGCAGAGCCTTCAAAGACTTTCCGATCGCGAGAAACTGATTATTGATCAGTGCGTGATGAAGGCAAACGCGAAGTCTGCAAGAGCCGTACAGTAAGCTTCAAGCACTACTTAACGAATATGGTTTACGTGTAAAGGCGATGGAATATTCACGTGCTAATTTTAGATTTTCACCAAATTAAAAGCTACATATCCGTTGTTTTCTGAGCAAGTGTCGGCTCCATTCAAAATCAGCTAAGGGTTCAAAACTACCATGAAATACGTTTTCTGCTTGAGTCCACCTTTACTGCGCTGACTCTAATACTTTAAATCATGAAACAATGATTTCGTTCATATAAAAAATGTGCCCTTTTTAATACTACGAGTGGCTTATTCACACCCTCGTAACCATGTTATCGTGATGTGTTGATCTTTTTTTCGCACCTTATTGCTATTGTTTTGAGCACGTTTATAAACAGACAGTGAATGATTGTTCTTATGCGCAGTTTCGTTGAAAACTTGGAGATCCAATGTGCACTTATTTTCTCTATTAATTGTTCTGGATTGAGAATGCACCATAGATCTGTGTCATTTATAGTGGCCTGCCCTCATTATGAAGGTTTTGGCCTGCATGTTGATCAGGTTTCCACTGTGTACACAGTGCAATGTGCATGTTCACATTACCCCTTGGCATGCAGTTACACTTGGTTAACAGCAATGTGTCTTTATGCTTGATAGCATTATGGAAGCACTGTGCTAGCATGTTTGTGCATGTGAATGAGATTTGCACCCTTTCCTTACCAGGTATAAGAAAGACTGGTTATATGACTGCCTGCTTTTGAAAACGAAGTCCACATCTGTGTATACATATCTCCAAGAGAACAACTTTCTACCCTTGCCAAATCCACGCACACTCTACTGCTATATGAAGAGCTTGAAAGCCGATTTTGGCTTTGATGCGCATGTATTTACTGTGCTCAAGGAAAAGCTGCTCACTTCCCCTGAAAGTGAACGACGAGGTTTGAAATCACATCACTTAACCTGAATGCTGTGTGGTTTTGCCTTTCTGAAGTGATAGAAATTATTTTTTTTCTTTCAGGTGTGCTCATGTTTGACGAAATGAGTGTCAGGAAAAGTTTGCACGTCCGAGAGTCTGACATGAAAGTCGTTGGTAAGGTTGACCTTGGAGAACATACCAGGCCAGCAGACCGTGAAAAAGATGCTGATCATGTTTTGGTCTTCCTGTTTCGACCCTTTCTGGGGGGATGGTCGCAGACTGTGGGTACCTTTTATGCATCAAGTGCTGCCCCGGGATCAATACTTGCAAAGCTTGTGCTTCAGTGCATTGTACACTTGTGTAATGCTGGCGCAGTTATAGATGCTGTGACATGTGATAATTCAACTACCAATCGGTGTGCCTTGAGGTCCTTATGTAAGTGTTTAAAACACAAGCTCTGCTGCAGACTATCTGGAAAGGTATAATTTATTAGTTGCTCATTTCTTTCAGGAATTCGTGGTTACATGAAAGACCAGCAGGTGTCGTTTCAGCACCCATGCGACCCCTCTAAGGTGATCTACGCTATCATTGATCCACCACACTTATTTAAATGTATTAGAAATAACCTGCAGAAAGTTGGGAAGTTTTTGGTAAGTGAAATAATTAATGTTCCTGTGATATAGTCACTCATATGATCTCATCTCGAGTGACATTCTGACATTCCTTCTTTCTATAGCTGCCTCAAGGTCGGGAAGTGTATCATGATCATTATGCAGCACTTCTAGAGTATGAAGAGCAACAGTCAGGGCTGCGTGCTGTACCAAAGCTGACGAGGGCACATATATACCCAAACGCTTTTCAGAAAATGAGCGTCAAACTTGCTGTTCAAGTAAGGCGCCCAACACTCAAGTGCACTTAGAAAACAAAAAAAATTGCCTTTTTGATGTGACTCACAGTGAAATGCAATACGAAAAATTTCTTTTCAGCTCTTCAGTGAATCCACAGCTACAGCCATTATATTTTACATTGAGCAGGAATCATGCAAAAAGCTTCACGGGTCTGCGGGAACATCTGAATTCACCAGACAAATGAACAGATTGTTTGACTGCTTGAACTCCCGCAGGCCTGAACACGTGCAGTACAGTGAAGCTGAGCATGTTGACGTAAGAATTATTACTTTGCTCTTGCACACATTTCTGATCTCAGGCTAAATTCTTTCTTACTTTATAGACACTGAAAGAGGGAATCTCATGGTTGGACAGGTGCTGCAAATACATCGAAAGTCTGCCAAAGCAAAGGCAGGTATGCTTTTTAAGCAAGCCCACCTGTGAGGCGCTGAGAATAACTTTGCTCAGCACAATATCACTGGTTGAAAACCTCCTTGCCTCAGGGTTTCGCTACTTACTGGTGGGAAAGTTTGGACAGGACCCATCAGAGGTAAGCATGTGCACGTTCTCGCTTGATAGTTAAATAGTAATCCTTATTTTTTCTTTCAGAGATTTTTTGGCATTATCAGGCACGTGGCTGGTGACGGAGGACAACCAACAGTCCAGCAATTTCTGTTCATTTATAGAATGCTCTCTGTCAGAAATCTTGTCCAGCCGCCTCAGCGAGCATCAGTTGTAGGAGACGGCCCACAACTCCTCCTGAAGCTCCAAGACCTATTCCAGAAGGAAAAACCTGCTGCCTGTCACGTGAGCAAGAATATATTAACAGGGGTTGAAAGGGTAGAAATCTGAGCCAGATGGTAAGAATTCGTCAGGGAAAACAAAATGAAAAAAAAAGTGCAGGCAAGGAAGAACACAGTACAAACACTTTGCGGAGTGATATCTCCTGAATAGGATGAAACTGATCAAAGCGTATTAGTTCTTTAACTAAGTTTTCAGGATATTTTTTAGGCTGCATGCATTTAGGTGTGAATTTTCTCATTTCTAGCCACACTAAGCTGTATGAGCATTACATATGTGCCAGGGGACTGTGCAGTGCAGGCCGTATCAAAGATTTTGCAGCCATTAATTTGGAGAAGCCGAGCTGATTTCTGATAAAGCCTGGATTTCGTCATACAAAAGGTGTAAAGCAATATTAGGCATTCAGTACATCTTTTTCGTTCGGTGCACTTTCTATGTTCAGCACACCAGCAATACAGTGTTTGCATTTCAGGCGGACTGTTTGGCTATTCTCTTTGATGAAGAACTTTTGGAGCCAGGAGAAACTGTGGAGCAGGCTTCACTTTTGCAACATCAGCAGTCTCCTAAGGAGAAGATCTTGGACTACCTCGATGGATACGTTGCAAAGAAGTTTTCCTCGCTGAGATGCTCAAGCTGCGTAAAAAGTCTGAGGAGTTCAGAACGACCGGCAACTGGCCTGATTCTTGTTAAGTCTAAAGGTTTTCTCCTTGTGTCCTCCAGCCAGCTCGTCACACTCCTTCAAATTGTGGAGGATCACATGGAAGCGCACACAGTTGAAAAAACTGCTTGTTATGGTGTGTACATGAATATTGTGGAGGATGTTTTGATGGACCCTCGGACTGCTCCAGCTGCTGTCGGTTGCAAGTCACATTTTGTGAGCACGACTGCAGAAGTTGTTCAGTTTTTTCTCAAGGTGCGTTTGCATTTTTTTACGAGAGAAAGAAACAAACAGATGCAAGCGAAAGGGTGCGCTTCATGTCCAGCAGGGGGTGGTAAAAAACCGAACACTCAAAGGTAACTCTGCACCCAATCCATATCTCACATATGTTGTTGCCCATTCTTCACTTTTTTTAATTAGCTTTTCATGAACTGGTGCACTGGTGTTCTGTGTATGTGGTTTGTTTTAAATAAAATTAATAAATGGTTGTGTTTGCATATTGCTTTCGCACAGGCACCTTGTATGTATTTTTCTTGTTGAATTATTTTTTTCCTTCTGACACTGACAACAATATTAGCATCGATAATTGGAATATCTTAACCCCTCGTATATAGTCGGCCATTACAAGAATCAAAATAACTTCTTGTCTGTTTTGGCCAAAATCACGAGCGGCTTAAGTTACTGGTTTACTGTCTCTTCCATATGAGACTGCTTATAAAACAATGACCTAATTACAATACACTGTCAACTGTGTTCGACCTTACTTTTCACGTTCGTCATGATCATAAACAAAACGTCGCACCGGTTGACTGATGGGGTTTTACGTCCCAAAACCAGCTGTGATTATGGCAGACGCCCCGTGCTGGAGGGCTCCGGAACAAATTTGACCACTTTAACGTGTACCAAACTCCAAGTACACTGGCCTCAACATTTCGCCTCAACCAAAACGCAGCCGCCGCGGCCGGGATTAGATCTCGCAACCTTCGGATCTGTAGCCGGGTGCCATAACCGCTAGAACACCGTGGCGGGGCAACACGCCGCACCGAAGACTGCTATGAGGTTAGTATTGCTGGCATTTAAGGACTCCGATATTACATATATTGTACCTAAGGCTCGTAGAGGGATTTGATCGTTCGGTCCAGAAATTTGAAGCGCATAGAACAGGTGTTTTTTTTCTTGTCATGAAAAGAAGGCATTCTACGGAAGCATTTCTTGCAGTAATGGTTTAATTGTGTGGGTTTTCTGTTGCGAATAAAATGACACCAGGAGTCTGATAATGTTCACAGTTTAATAGAAATTGAGCGGCCGTGCCGTGCGAACCATCTGGCCTTATGCGCAACTTTGCGCAGTCGAGAGATTTCGCTCACTTCCGGGCGAATGGACGTGTAACAACTCATACGTTCGCCTCTGTTTACATGTGGCACAGCAAGTGCGTTATTGCGAATGTACAGTGTCTGACTTCAGGCAAATTTTGAAAAGCTGGACCAGTTGCAGTATTGCGACGAACGAGCGGCGCTCCCCCAACCCTGACGGCTGCATTTTGACGAGGCGAAACGCAAGAGCAGAAAAAAGGCGTGCAATTTGGTTTACATGCATATAAAAACAACCCCAGCTGTTAAACATTAATCAAGAATCCCCCACTACGACGTGTATCAAAATCATATCATCGTTAAAGTGCGGCAAACCCCGAATTTTTGTCATTTTCGACTGCGACTGCCGCGAGCTGCTTGTCCAGAGCTGTTAGTTTCTTTTCTCCCGGGTGCTCATTTCAAGGCAGACGGCGCGTTCACGCAGTCACCGACGCACGCTGAATGTTCCAAGTAAATGAGGGAAAGTGAAACGACTTTTGCAGAAGTTTAGAAAGCTTGGAAATCAAAGCAGACCAACACACTACCGCAGCGGTAGCGGACGGCAGCATGCCCTCACGAGCACAGCTGCGCCCCTAGCGGCCAGTGCTGGCTCCATATGAAGCTGAGGCGGCACTTTCGTGACCAGAAAAGCATTGAAGGACTCTGCTAATAGCCTGAAAATTGCCTGCCCTCAAATCGAGCACATACACAGGCTTGGTAAACCACGTACTGGCTACACACGACCCATTATTCTGAAGCTTTCGAACTTTGGTGAAACATTCGTTGTCCTAAAAAATGCATCTAAACTGAAAGGCTCAAACGTGTTTATTACAGAATACTTCTCTGCGCGGATTAGACTCATTCGGAAAAGAATTTGGGAGGCATCACTTCCCTTTCGCAATGATGGCTCTGTGATGAAGTTAAAATACGATCACGCGTTCATTGACAAGGTTTGTTACAACTGGGACGACGCCTCAAACACACTAGTGAAAGTCTCAGGTCAACCCCATGGCCCTCGTTCTTCGGTCCCCACGTCCTCAAATGCCTCTTCATCCAATCCCTGACCTCGTTATAACCGTCAGGAACACCTTGTAATTCTAAACGTTCATGGTCGTGGCATAGTTAAGAAACTTGCAGATCTATTGTCCCTTGTTGCAACATATTCCCCTCATGTTGTTGGCATTACTGAGCGTTGGTTACATAGTAACGTTTACGATTTTGAGTTTACTCCGCTTGGCTTTATTACCATACGTAATGACAGGGCACATGGCATTAGCTGTGGCGTCGCTCTACTTATGCGCTCAGATATCCGCTTCTTGGTGTTGCCATCACCTCCAGAGACTGAATCCCTGTGGTGCAAAATTTATCTAAATAATCAATGTATTGTAGTTAGCGTTATATATCGCCACCTGGATCCTCCCTTGATGTTCTTCATGCTCTTTCTAATTTCATGTGCCATATTATTATAGCTTCATCAAGGTTGATCTGTATGGCTGATTTTAATGCTCTTGACATCGATTGGCCTTCCCTCACTGTAACGGGTAGTGATGCTGCTATCTGTCATGAATTAATAAATATTTCTTTATCTTCTGGGCTTACTCAAGTCGTTTCATGTGTGACTAGGCTTAATTCCATTCTGGGTTTAGTTTTCCTAAGTACAGATTTAGCTGATAATAACCTTTCTTGCGAGGTAATTGACGGACTATCAGACCATAAAGGTGTCTTGCTATCACTTTGTTGTCCCACGTCCAAATCACCCTATACGTTCACTAGTTTCTCTGATTTCACTCGTGCGGATGACAATTCGAATACTGATATTCTAGCAGATCATTTTGATACGTTTTGTGCACTTTCTGACCGGCAGGATATAGATTACCTCGTTAATTACTTTGAGGATTTTGTTAAGTCTTGTGTCCGAAGATTTGTGCTACTCAAGACAAAGAAAAGCAATACTAATTTTTCTTGGATCACTCGTGACATCTTACATTTGTCTCGCCGTGTCCGTCGACTTAGGCGCTCCGGAAGAACTCACGATCCCATTAGCCTAGACAAAGTTCAGAAGGCGAAAAGTGAACTTAATTCTAAAATGAGAACGGCGAAAGATTTTTTTTTCGCGTCCAGTTGCCGGGGATGTTAAGCACGAACCCACGCAAATTTTGGTATTCGATTTTGCCTCATGATGCCTCACCTTCTTCTTTCAGAATTGATACCCCGCAGGGGCGCCTGCGCAAATAGGCGTTTGGTGTGTAGCGACACCACGGACCCGAGCTAACGGGGGGTTTCGACTCCCTCCCACGCCTAGCCGTGCGTGGCTTTGCCGTGTCCGGGGAAAAGGGGATCCTGGGGGTTGAGCTAATGCGGGGTGATTGGACCTTTAAGGCCCCCCAGCAGCGGCAAAACACCCCTTTGGCCCCGGCTTCACGTAGACGGCACCCCTGGGCTGACCCACCAAGGGGAAATCGGCAGTCGCCTTTTCCTATCACTCTCTTCCTACATCTTCGTCTTTATCTCTCTCTTTTTATCTGTCCTGTCATCTTGTCTTTTCCGTTTACTTCCAAATTTTTTGGCGGCAAGGGTTACCCTTTGTAGTTACCCAACCTTGGGTAGTTATATTCGGTTATAGCGGTGATGCATGGCTGGCGTCTTCAAGTGTTCACTAGTCAACCTTGTAGCGTCCCCTTGTTGGGCTCTGTGGTGAATGGCCACCATCGCCGCCGAACTTTATAGTATTTTTATGGCAAAAGCTTTTCCCCTCCTTCCTGATCGCTCCCTAAAAAGGTGGCGCACCGATGATACTTTCCTGCTCAACACACCAAAGCCGACATTCCCAAAGTACCATGTAATCCACAGTCAAAACGAAAACAAGACAGTCCGAGCCATCTGGTTTCCGAAACTCTCATAGAAGCAATAGGCCCAGGTTATAAAGTGACAAAAATGGGAAGTGGCGATCTTCTTTTGGAGGTTCGTGACAAAGCTCAGTATGAAAAGCTGTCTAAGCTTGTAGCCTTTCGCGAAACCCCTGTTTCAGTGGGCCCACACCGGTCCATGAACACTGTCTGTGGTGTAATTTCTGATGATGATCTTACTGAGCTTTCTGAAAGTGAGCTGCTCGAAGGCTGGCAGGACCAGAACGTGGTCAAAGTCCAACGAATAACAATAAGGCGCAACAACAAACTGACCCCTACAAAACACGTAATAATTACCTTCGGAACAAGTGACCTACCGGAATCAATCGAAACCGGCTATTGTAAGCTTCGTGTAAGACCATACATTCCCAACCCTCGTCGATGTTTCAAGTGCCAACGTTTCGGTCATGGATCGCAGAGTTGCAGAGGGCGTGCCACTTGCGCAAAGTGCGCATCCATTCAACACATATCAGACAACTGCACCTCAGAAACAACTCATTGTTCGAACTGTGAAGGAGATCACGCTGCCTACTCACGATCATGCCCCGCATAGAAAAAAGAGAAAAAAATAGTAGAGCTCAAGGTTAAATTCAATCTCACATTCCAAGAAGCACGCCAACGTTTTGCAATACACAACCCATCTTATCCTTCCTTTGCAGATGTGACGCGCCGGGGCGCCGCGCCACATGCCTCGGCACCCACGAAAGTCACACAGTGTGTGGCCGCGGTCGTGCCGCCAGCGCCCCCGGCTGGAGCAGCCTGTACTGCTCCGCCACCTGACAAATAGGGCCGGCAGACCCCGGTGTCTGCCGAACCTGGGACCACTGCAGGCGCAGTTAGGTCCAAAAGTTCAGTGAATGTGCCTGCCCAGCAGGCACCATCCACCACCTCACAAGAGGTGATGGATACAAATCCCACTCCTCCGGCGCCTCAGACGCCGAAGGATAGGCACAACTCCTTGGAGCGCGCCAAAAAAGAAAAACCTCGTATCACAGGGCCCTCAAAAGGCCCTGTAAACTAACGCAACACCTCTGTACACACAGCACCACACTACATTGAAATGACACAACTTCTACAGTGGAACGTCAGAGGACTGTTGAAAAACCTCGACGATATCCATGAACTTTTACACAAACATACACCTAAGGTGCTGTGCGTACAAGAGACACACCTGAAACCTAAACACACCAACTTTTACGTCATTACGTTATCTTTCGGAAAGACCGGAATGATGCCATTGTGCCATCCGGTCGTGATGCCATTATAGTCAATCAAGGGATTGCATGCACACACCTACCACTACAATTATCCCTTGAGGCGGTGGCTGTTCGAGCCGTTCTTTTGAATAAGCTCGTGACCATCTGCTCTCTCTACATACCTCCACAACACCGTCTTGAAAACCATGAATTTGAGTCCCTCATAGAGGAACTTCCAGAACCTTATACCCTCCTTGGAGATTTCCATGCACACAGCAGTCTATGGGGTGACTCTCGCTACGATGCTCGAGGTCGCCTGATTGAACAGCTCCTTTTTTCTTCCGGTGCGTGCCTGCTGAATCGGAAAGAGCCAACATATTACAACATCACTAACAATACATACTCAGCAATAGACCTCAGCATAATATCCCCATCACTCCTGCCTCTACTTAAATGGGAAGTCATTAATTATCCATATGGTAGTGACCATTTCCCCATCGTTATCAGCACATCGATAACAAATACATGTCCTGCACAAGTTCCCAAATGACTCACCGACAAAGCTGATTGGGAAAAGTTTCAAAAAATGACTTTATTATCTTGGACTGACATGGCGGCATTGAGCATAGAGGAGGGTGTATGCTACTTTACAGCTTTCCTGGTTGATGCAGCAACAAAATGTTTTCCCAAACATGTGTACCGTCAAGCAAACGACGAGTAACATGGTGGAATAATGAGTGCCGTGAGGCTCGGAAAAAACAAAATAAGGCATCGAGGTTGCTTAGAGACTCGCCCACAGCTGAAAATCTTGTAAACTTTAAGAACGTCAAGTCGCAAGCAATGAGGACGCGCCGACAGGCGAGAAGAGAAAGTTGACACAAATTTTTATCGGTCATTAACTCATACACAGATGAGTCGAGAGTCTGGAGAATGGTTGGTAAGGTGGCAGGACGAGGAGCACATTCGCTTCCTCTAGTGAACACACAAGGGGAGGGTTTGGAAGACCAGGCAAACACTCTCGAAGCGCACTTTGAACAGGTCTCCAGCTAAACACACTATAGTGAAATGTTCCGACGATACAAAACCGCAATAGAAAAACTGAGATTAGAGCGCAAGCCCAGAACACATGAGGCGTACAACGAACCTTTCTGTTTGGCTGAACTGCAGGCCTCACTTGCCTGCTGCAATAAATCTGCCCCTGGCCCGGACCGTATGGCATATGAAATGCTAAAACACCTGCCCACTGAAACCCAGAAAACTCTACTCTCTCTTTATAATGAGATATGGTCTTCTGGCGAGATACCCTCAGCCTGGAAGGAAGCTATCATTATCCCAATCCTAAAACAAGGCAAGGACCCAGCCTCAGTTTCTAGCTACAGGCCAATAGCATTAACCAGCTGTATTTGCAAAGTCTTTGAAAAAATGATTAACAGGCGCCTTATGCACTTCCTTGAAATTAGTGGCCTACTTGACCCATACCAGTGTGGGTTTTGAGAGGCTCGGTCCAACACTGACCACCTTGTCCGTATCGAAGCACAAATTCTCGACGCTTTTGATCATAAGCATTTTTTTCTTTCTGTGTTCCTCCATATGGAAAAGGCTTATGACACTGCATGGCGCTTCGGCATATTGCCAGACCTGTCACATTTAGGTGTGCAGGGTAGAATGCTGACAGTTATCGAAAGCTACCTGTTCAACCGTACATTCCGTGTCCAAGTTGGCACTGTCTTATCTCGAGTATTTGCCCAAGAAACAGGAGTGTCACAAGGAGGTGTATTGAGCTGCACACTTTTCATAGTTAAAATGAATTCCTTGCACCTGTCTCTCCCACGAAATATTTTTTACTGCATATATGTCGATGATGTGCAGATTGGTTACAAATCGTGCAACATCTCATTGTGCCAACGTCAAGTTCAACTAGGGTTGAACAAGGTATCTCAATGGGCAAACGAGAATGGTTTTATACTCAACGCGCTAAAGAGCACTTGTGTCTTGTTTAGCCAAAAGAGGGGCCTCTATCCTGATCCCGACATTGACCTGCATGGTCAACCTCTGTCAGTGAAGACCGAGCACAAGTTTCTTGGTCTCATATTAGACACTAAGCTAACTTTCATCCCACACATCAAGTATTTAAGGGACAGGTGCTTAAAAACAATGAACATTTTTAAAGTGTTGTCACACACTACATGGGGTAGTGACAGGAAATGTTTAATTAACTTATATAACAGCCTCGTACGCCCACGCCTAGATTACGGTGCTATAATCTATCAGTCGGCAACACCACCAGCCTTGAAAATTCTCGACCCTTTCCACCCTCTAGGCATTCGCCTCTCTGCGGGTGCTTTCCGCACCAGCCCTGTGGAGAGCCTGTACGTGGATCCGAATGAATGGTCGCTCCACCTACAAAGATGTTCCTTGTCCTTTTTGTACTTTTTGAAGGTGAAGGCAGACAAGAAACATCCTTCCCATTTCATAATTATTGATTTGTCTTGTTCTGGCTTGTTCGAGAACCGTCCTTCGTTTAGGCAGCCCTGCGCGCTGCGTGTAAGGAGCCTGGCCGAAGAAACAGGTGTGCATCTTCTTGAACCCAGTTTCATGGCTCCTGCAACATATCTGCTATCGTGGCAGTGGCAGCTTATAGACTGTGATGTTTCTTTTGTTGTTGTCACAAAGCACGCACCACTTGCACACATACATACATACTTTTTAGAACTACAACATAAATACACATGCCCTGAGTTCTTTACTGATGCGTCAAAGTCAAACACTTCTGTGTCATATGCAGCGGTAGGCCAATCCTTTACCGAGTACGGCTTTCTTCATCCTAATGCAAGCATCTTCACAGGAGAAGCTTACGCAATACTGGCGGTCGTAAAACACATTAAACAGATAAAATTACAAAAGGCGGTAATATACACAGATTCCCTAAGCGTGGTCAAAGCTCTGAAAACTCCTAAAAAACACAAGAACCCCGTGCTGGTGTCACTCTACTCACTTCTGTGCACACTCTACACATCAAAACAGCATGTCGTTGTCTGCTGGGTTCCAGGGCACCGTGAAATACAAGGGAACGTTTGGGCCGACAATCTGGCTGCTTGCGCCAATGTCACTACTGCCAATGCATCAACACCAGTCCCTGCACTTGACTTTAAACCTTTTATAAAACGAAAGCTCAGGGGGTATTGGCAGAGCATGTGGGATAAACACACAGATAATAAACTCCATGCTATTAAGCCGCAACTAGGTTATTGGCCGCAACTATCAAAATCACGACACACAGAAGTAATTCTAACAAGGCTTAGAACAGGACACACACATTCTACACATTCATTTCTTCTGTCTACCGGTGATCCACCATATTGTGAGAGATGTGGAGAGCCCCTTACGATTCTCCACATTCTGGTCCAGTGCAATGAGCTAGATGCTCTAAGAAAAAAGCACTTTTTACTGCCCTACCGACAGCAGCTCCCTCTACACCCTGGGATGCTCATCGGTACGGATCCGCTTTTTAAACTGCAAACACTTTTTACGATTTTAAAAGATGTGCAAAGCTTTCACCCGATATTTCGAGGTCATCCGTAGCACGACCTCTATAAAGTGGTCATGGCTGCGGTGACTACATCTTCATCATGGTTTTATTATCATGACGTTTTGCCATCAGCTATCACCCCACATATGTCACGCCACTGTCATGATTTTATTACTTTCATGTTTTAACCCGCGTTAGAGCGAGGAATTTTAAGGCCCCTTTACAGCCACGCTCCATATCATTGTTCATATCTGTAGTCAATTGAAATGGCGCTCTTTGGCCATCAATTGGCCCTTGCACCCCTAAACACTACTCATCATCATCTTCATCAGAATTGATAATGATGTTATTAGTGACCCGTCAGCAATATCGAAGGCTTTTAATAACTATTTCCAGTCTGTGTTTGTTTCTGACAATAACTCCATTCCTTCTCTGACAGGCATAACTCGTTCTGAACCAATCAGTGACATTGAAACAACGAGTGAAGGCATTCTGAACCTTATCTTAAAATTAGACGTAAAAAATGCACTGGTCCTGACGAGATACACAATGCATTCTTAGTTCGCTACTCCAATTGGTCATCTAGATATCTAACGATCATATTCAACAAATCTTTATCTTCTGGCACTGTTCCATCCTCATTGAAGATAACAAAGGTACTCCCTCTTTATAAATCTGGCAACAAGCAGTCTCTATTGAATTATAGACCGATATCATTGACCTCTCGATCATGCAAGATGTTAGAACATATCATTCATAAACACATTATGCTCTTCTTGGAATCGCACCAACTACTATCAAACATGCAGCATTGGTTTAGGCGTGGTTTCAGTACCACAACACAATTAGTCGAATTTATGCATGATATGTTTTTTAACCTCGATCTTGGCAACCAGGTTTACGCTATATTTATTGACTTCTCAAAGGCCTTCGATACAGTACTGCATTCTAAACTTCTCGCTAAACTCGATGTCACATTAAACAATCCTCAATTGGTTTGTTGGATCTCTAGCTTTTTGTCATCTCGCTCTCAGTTCGTTTCTTCCAGGTCAACCAACTCTACTGCCATTGATGTAACATTTGGAGTGCCCCAAGGGTCCGTTCTTGGGCCTCTTCTTTTTTTAATTTACTTAAATAATTTGCCTGTTTGCATCTCCTCTTCTATTCGTTTTTACGCCGATGATTGCGTTTTATATGAGGTCATTGAAACACACGCTAACCATTACCGCTTGCAAGAGTCATTTGCTGGTTTTTGCGATTGGTGCAGAACCTGGCAAATGAACATTAACTATAAAAAAACCGTACTCATGTCCTTTTGTAGTAAATCTTCTTCTGCTTTTGATTACTCTTTCGATAACCATGCAGTAAATAGGGTTCTTGATTATAAGTATTTAGGGGTCATTTTTACTCATAATATGACATGATCTAAGCACATTGACTGCGTATGTAACAAAGCAATAAAAAAACTAGGCTATCTACGTCGTACTCTATCTAAATCTCCGAAGGAAACTAAGCTTCTTTTAATTAAACCACTCATTCGCCCAATAGTAGACTAAGCAACTGTCGTTTGGAACCGGTACAAGCAGTGCGAGATTAATAGGTTAAAAGCAATTCAGAAAAAAGCTGTAAGATTCATATGTCATCGCTATGTCCGCGACTTTTCACCCTCTTCTACTTTTTATTCACTGAACTTAACCTCGCTCTCTTCGCGTCGCCGAATAGAGTTATTAAAATTCTTGCATAGCATTGTGACGTCTTCGGTTAAACTTTCAAATGACAAGGACTACATAAACTTTGCACCTCAGTCAACGACAAGAAGCTATCACAACTTAAACTTAACGCCTTACTATGGTGGAACTAACATGTTCAAATTCAGTTTTTCCCCCGTTTTATTGAAGACTGGAATTCGTTACCTGGTACTATTCGTTCACGCCCATCATCCAATTTTCAAGCCAACATCCATCACATGCGTCTGTAACATACCCTCATCTAGTTGCCATTGGTGTTAGCTCGTTAGTTGCATTGTTTCTTTATGCTATTTTCATTCATGTTAATCACATGTTTGTGCACTTTTGACTTTGTATAACTACACATCTGTATTATGTTACATGTTTACATAATTTTCATCCCTGTCAAAATTCTGCGTATTTTGTACACCCAATCCGGCCATAGCGTATTTAGCGCTGCAGTATGTGTATATAAATTAATAAATATATGTATGTATGTATGTATGTATGTAGGTATGTATGTATGTATGTGCGTATTTATGTGTGCGTAATTATGTGTGTGTATGTATGTATGTGTGTGTAAATATATGTGTATGTGTCCGTATGTGTGTATGTATGTGTGTATCTGTGTGTAGGTATGTGTGTGCGTGTATGTTTATGTGCGTGTGTGTGTGTTTGTGTATGTGTGTGTGTTTTCGTGTGTGTGTGTATGTATGTGTGTATGTATGTGTGCGTGTGTATGTGTGTATGTGTGTGTATGTGTATATATGTGTGTGTGTATATGTGTATGCATGTGTATGTTTCTAAGTATGTGTGTATGTATGTGTGTGTGTATTTGTGTATGTATGTGTGTATGTGTGTGTATGTGTATATATGTATCTGTGTGTATATGTGTATGCGTGTGTATGTATGTATGTGTGTATATATGTGTATGTATGAGTGTATGTGTGTATGTGTGTGTATATGAGTGTATGTGTGTGTATGCGTGTATGCGCGTGTATGTATGTATGTATGTGTAAGTATGTATGTATGTATGTATATGTGTGTATGTGTGTTTATGCGTGTATATGTGTGTATGTGCATGTATGTGTGTATGTATGTATTTATGTATGTATGTGTGTGATTGTGTGTGTATGCGTGTATGTGTGTGTATGTGTGTGTATGTATGTGTGTATGTGCATGTTTGTATGTGTGTATGTGTGCGTGCATGTGTATGTGTGTGTGTATATGAGTATGCATGTGTTTGTATCTCAATGTATGTGTGTATGTATGTGAATGTATGAATGTATGTTTGTATGTGTGCGTATGCATGTATGTGTTTATGTATGTATGTATGAATGTATGTATGTATGTGTGTGTATGCATGTATGTGTGTATGTATGTGTGTATGGATATGTGTATGTATATGTATGTATTTTCATCGGTTTCCTTGTGGAATGCTTTACCTTTAGAGATCAAAAATCATCATCATCATTATCATCATCATCATCATCATCAGCCTGACTACGTCCACTGCAGGACAAAGGCCTCTCCCATGTTCCGCCAGTTAACCCGGTCCTGTGCTTGCTGCTGCCAATTTATACCCGCAAACTTCTTAATCTCATCTGCCCACCTAACCTTCTGTCTCCCCCTAACCAGCTTCTCTTCTCTGGGAATCCAGTCAGTTACCCTTAATGACCAGCGGTTATCCTGTTTACGCGCTACATGCTCTGCCCATGTCCATTTCTTCTTCTTGATTTCAGCTATAATATCCTTAACCGCCGTTTGTTCCCTAATCCACTCTGCTCTGTTCTTGTCTCTTAAGGTTACACCTACCATTTTTCTTTCCATTGCTCGCTGCGTCGTCCTCAATTTAAGCTGAACCCTCTTTGTAAATCTCCAGGTCCCTGCTCCGTAGCTAAGTACCGGCAAGATACAGCTGTTATATACCTTCCTCTTGAGGGTTAGTGGCAATCTACCTGTCATAATTTGAGAGTACTTGCCGAATGTGCTCCACCCCATTCTTATTCTTCTAGTTACTTCAATCTCGGGGTTTGTCTCTGCGGTTATGACCTGCCCTAAGTATACATAGTCTTTTACAACTTCAAGTGCACTCATACCTATCTCGAAGCGCTGATCCTTGCCGAGGTTGTTGTACATTACTTTCGTTTTCTGCAGATTAATTTTAAGACCCACCTTTCTGCTCTCCTTGTCTAACTCCGTAATCATGAGTTGCAATTGGTCCCCCGAGTTACTCAGCAATGCAATGTCATCGGCGAAGCGCAGGTTACTAAGGTATTCTTCATTGACTCTTATCCCTAACTGTTCCCATTCTAGGCTTCTGAAAACCTCCTGTAAGCACGCGGTAAATAGCATTGGGGAAATTGTGTCCCCCTGCC
This sequence comes from Rhipicephalus microplus, assembly GCF_043290135.1. NCBI lineage: Eukaryota > Metazoa > Arthropoda > Arachnida > Ixodida > Ixodidae > Rhipicephalus > Rhipicephalus microplus. The sequence goes on along the minus strand of NW_027464585.1, from coordinate 21,360,402 downwards.
TTACATTCTTCTTGATTGGTATGCTGTTGCTTTCTTTATGAAGCACTATGGTAGCAGTTGATCCCCTGTAGATTTCTTCAAGAATGTTTATATATACTTCATCTACGCCCTGATTCCACAGTGTTTGCATGACAGATGATATTTCTACTGAATCAAACGCCTTCTCGTAATCTATGAAGGCTGTGTATAGTGGTTGGTTATACTCTGAGCATTTCTCTATTACCTGATTGATAGTATGAATGTGGTCAATTGTTGAGTAGCCTGTTCGAAATCCTGCTTGTTCCTTTGGTTGATTGAATTTAAATGTTTTCTTTACTCTGTTAGCAATTACCTTTGTAAATAGCTTGTATACTACAGAGAGCAAGCTGATCGGCCAGTAATTCTTCAAGTCCTTGTCATCTC
>NW_027464585.1:21340000-21355000 GCF_043290135.1 Rhipicephalus microplus | reverse complement strand
GAGCCTTTTGAACATTTTTTACGAGACTTGAAGACAAAGGCAGGAGCGTGCAATTTTGGTGAGCAAGCAGATTCAATCATAAGAGACCAAAATGTTTTGGCACAAACGAAGCTAAGACTCTAGAGAAGCTTTTGTCCGACAACAAGTTAACTTTACAAAAGGCCGAAGAAGTATGCAAGGCAGCTGAGATAACGGCAGCAAACCAAGAATTCTGGACGCGAGAGCAGAAACCAGTAGATACCATGCACAAGACAAGTGGCAGTTCACAGTCTACGCAGCAGAAGAGCGGTAAATGCCGAAAGTGTGGTCGGGCGCACGCACCAGGAAAATGCCCAGCGTACACACAGACATGCCGCGCGTGTCAAAAAAATCACTTTGCCGTAGGCTGCAGAACAAGGCCGCAAGTTGGTGAACTGCAAGGAAGCGATGATGATTTTGAAATTCTCACGATTGGTAGTAAGAGCAGTCGATCCGACTGGATAGTCACGACAAAAGTGGGAGGAAAGCTTATTGCTTTCAAAGTGGACACTGGGTCTTAGGCTAATTTGCTCCCAGCTGCGTTGTACGCAAGCAGAAACCCCAAGTCATTCTTAAAGCCCAGCAGTGCCGTCTTACGCTACTATGGTGGAAATGAGATCGAACATATGGGTATCGTGAAGCAAAAAGTGATATTGCATGATCGTACTTCCCTTCAGGACTTCTTTATTGTCCGCAAAGGAAAGCGATTCTCGGTCTGCAGGCATGCGAGACGCTCGGAATAATCGCGCGACAGGTGGACACCGTTTCGCAAACTAATTCCGAAGAGGTAGTGAAAAACTTTTGCCATCTTTTTTCTGGCACAGGTTGTCTCCAACGCCACTACTGCATGGTCCTACGCGAAGGAGTGCTCCCAGTCGTCCAGGAAGCTCGTCGAGTACCGCTGGCCTTGATGGAGCCGCTTCGAAAGGAGCTGGATCGCATGGAGCGCGAAGGCATAATTGTCAAGGTCATGGAACCTACAGAATGGGTGAGTCTCTCGCCATAGTGCGCAAGAAGGATGGGAAACTGCGCGTGTGCATAGATCCGCGTAAAATAACGAGGCCATCAAGTGGGAACACTTCGGAATGCCAAGGAGAGAAGATATCGAGTCGGAGCTCGCAGGGGCTAAGGTGTTCACGCAACTAGACGCCAAATCATAATTCTACCAAATTCCACTGCATGACGAAACGTCAAAAATCTGCACTGTCGCGACGCCTTTCAGTCGTTACCGTGTTTTGCGATTGCCTTTTGGCATATCGGCAGCCTCTGAGGTCTTTCAGAAAGCCCTTATCGACATCTTTGAGGCTTTGCCTGGAACTAAAGTCTATGTCGATGACATACTTATCTGGAGATCATCAAGACAAGAGCATGACCAACGACTGAGGCAGGTGCTGAAGGCGGCAGAAAAAGCAGGACTAACGTTTCACCCAGCTAAATGCGTCGTTGGCGTCAATCAGATAAACTTCCCAGGTGATGTAATTTCTGCGGAAGGCATCAGGCCGAATCCTTCACTCATTCAGGCAATGCTGCAGATTCCTGAGCCACGCGATAAGCAAGCAGCAAAACGAATGCTAGGGGTTGTGAACTACTTCGACAAATTTATTCCCACATTAGCTGAGAGGACGAAGCTACTGCGCAGCGTAATTAAGAAAGATGCGGTGTTCAAATGGACTCCCAATCACACAGGAGTGGCATCAAATATGCCACAGCTTGAGTAGCCAACCGTTGCTGGCGGTGTTCGATCCAGCAAGAGAAACGAAGATTTCATGTGACGCGTCACGCAGCTGTGTAGGTGCCACGCTGCTGCAGAACTACAACGGCTCGTGGAAGCCTGTGGCATACGGGTCAAGAACGCTGTCCAAAGCAGAAACACGCTATTCCCAAATAGAAAAGGAAATTCTTGCCTTTGCATACGGTTGCGAGAAGTTCGACCATTTTGTGTACGGCCGAACGGTCATCATTGAAACGGATCACCACCCTTTGATTGGCATGTCAAAGAAAGCGATCGGCGACATGCCACCAGACTGCAACGTTTTTTCATGTGATTGCTTAGATATAACTTTGAACTGCATTTCATTCCAGGGAAGCAGCTCATGCTCGCAGATATGCTGTCGGGAGCACCCAGCAGTGAAGGCATGGATGACGTCAGCACGGATGACGCAGAAGTGCATGCCGTAAGTACGGTATACTCGTTTATCAGCGAGGGACCGTGGAAGCGTCTGGCTGAGGAAACTGCCAAAGACAGCTATCTGAATGTAGTGCTGCAGAAGTTGACCACGGGTGAATCAATAGTGGGCCCGCTGAAGCCTTTTCAACCCGAGCTTTCTTCCATTAAAGGAGTCTTGTTTAAGGGGCTCAAGGTCGTAATTCCGAACAGCATGAAGAGTGAGACGTTACATAGGATCTATGAAGGGCACTTGGGAATCGCAATATGTAAAGCTAGGGCACGTCGCCTCGTTTTCTGGCCTGGCATGAACTCTGAAATTAAAGCAGTCGCCGAGAGGTGTGCAACATGCAAAAAATACGCGTAAAGCCAGCAGACGGAACCACCTCTGATGCGGTCCGTGCCTGACCAACCCTGGTATCACGTAGGCATAGACCTCTTTTGCTATGGCGGGAAGTTCTACCTGTGTGTCTACGACGCATTATCAAACTTCCCGGAGACACCACTGCAAGCCTCCGAGACACCACTGCAAGGACCTTCGTCAACGCCACTAGTGCTATTTTTTCACGTTATGACATACCTATGGAGGTGCTATCAGACAATGGCCCTCAATTTTCGAGCAGTGAATTCGCGTCATTTGCGCGAACTTACGATTTCAAGCACTATACCTCAAGTCCAGTGTGCCCGCGTTCTAATGGACTATCTGAAAAGGGGGTGCAGGTAGTGAAGGGACTTCTTGAGAAGGCTACCGAAGCTAAACAGGATTTTTGGTTGGCTCTTTTAGCCTACAGGACCTCTCCTTTGGAATGTGGACTGACACCTGCAGAGATCCTCCAGGGCCACCGGCTGTGGACGCCGCTACCCGAAAACCAGTGTGGCCCTTCCCACCGGGTCGTCAAGCATCGTCAGTCTCGACCGTCCACACAGCCACTAGCCCCACTCCATGAAGGCGACGTTGTGCGAGTCTAGAGCGGCTGGTGGGCCACCAAAGCACGGGTTCTTAAGCCGTCAACATATCCAAGGTCGTACCACGTAATCACACAGGAAGGGCGCTGCTTCCGGCGCAACCGCAAGCACTTGCTACCGACTGGAGAATCCTTGATGCAGGACTCTGTTCTCAACGGGAGCAGCGTAGAGCCAAGCACCTCGACAGCTGCGCGGCACGTCGAAGACACAGCGCCAAGCAATGACCCAACTACCGCGGGCACATAGAGTAGTCCGACGCCAGCCCCCAGAAGGTCGCTGAGAACGCAAAGACCACCAACACGACGACTAGAATATGACCAAGACTCTGAACAAATTGCTTGAACTCTCCCTTTGTTTTTATATGTTCTTCATATGTTACTATGTGCCACCTCAAGCTATCGTGTTTTCCGCATATGTAAATAACTGCACAGTTTCTTTGTTTTCCTAAGGAAAAAGGATGTATCGTATCGCGCCTCACTCGTGCGCTACGCACGATAAGCTCAAGAACTTCACCTGATCTTGATGCTATCGCGTGTTGATCAAAGGTGCGTTGCCCAGATGGTGTTGTAAATGTGACGGACTGAATAAACAGAGCAGCACTAGCTGCCTGACGCAGGCACCTGCTGTCACGCTGATCCCTTGTCCCATACATATGTGTGTGTATGCGTGTGTGCGTGTGTGTTTATGTGTGTGTGTATATGCATGTGTGTATGTATGTGTGGGCATTTGTGTATGTGACTGATTGTGTGTATGTGTGTGTATATGTATGTGTGTGTACGTGCGTGTTTATGTATGTGTGTGTATGTATGTGTGTGTATGTGTATGTATGTGTGTATGTGTGTATTTGTACGTATGTGTGTATGTGTGTGTATGTATGTATGAATGTGTGTGTATATGTGCATGTATGTGTGTATGTATGTACGTGTGTGTATTTTTGTATCTCTGTATGTCTGTGTGTTTGTGTGTATGTGTGTGTATGTGTGTATGTGTGTGTATGTATGTTTGTAGGTGTGTGTATGCGTGTGCATTATATGTATGTATGTGTGTGTGTGCATGTGTATGTATGTATGTATGTATGTATGTGTGTAGATATGTATATATGCATGTATGTGCGTATTTATGTGTGTGTGTATGTATGTGTGTATGTTTGTGTGTGTATGTATGCGTGTATGTGCGTATGTGTGTGTTTGCGTGTGTGTGTATGGGTGTGGGCATGTGTGAGTTAATGTGTGCGTGTATATGTGTATGCATGTGTATGTATCTCTATGTATGTATGTATGAATGTATGTGTATGTATGTGGATAAGTGTGTATGTGTGTATGTATAAGTGTATGTGTGTGTATGTATGAGTGTATGTGTGTGTATATGTGTGCGTATGTGCGTGTATGTATGTATGTATGTATGTATGTATGTATGTATGTATGTATGTATGTATGTATGTATGTATGTATGTATGTAATTATGTATGTATGTGTGTATGTATGTATCTGTGTGTTTGCATGTATGAGTGAGTGTATCTATGTGTGTATGTGTATGTGTATGTGTGTGTATGTGCGTATATGTATGTATGTATGTATGTATGTATGCACGTATGTGTGTGTTTATATGTGTGTATGTATGTGTATGTGTGAGTATCTGTGTATGTATGTGTGTATGTATGTATGTATGCGTGATTATGTGTGTATGTATGTGTGTGTATGTATATGTGTTTGTATGTGTGCATGAATATGTGTATGTATGTGTGAATGTATGTGTGTGTATGTGTGCATGTACGTATATAAGCATGTGTATGTATGTATGTATGTGTGTATGCATGTATGTGTCTGTATGTATGTATGTGTCTATGTGTTTTTGCGTGCATGTATGTATTTGTGTATGTGTGTATGTAAATGTGTATGTGTGTGTATGTTTGTGCGTATGTTATGTATGTGTGTATGTGTTTATGCCGGATTATTTGTGTTTGTATGTGTATGTATGTGTGTATGTGTATGTATGTGTGAATATATGTATGTGTGTATGTGTGTGTGCGCATATATATATATATATATATATATATATATATATATTGAATGAACTTGCAGATAGCACATAAGAAAAGGAAATCGTATTTACTAACGTGTCGGCCGTGGCACGGCCTTCATCAGAGTAAATAGGTATGATACAATGCAGCCGCTTTTATAGGCTCACGTGATGAACTCTCGGTATAGCAGCTAGGACAATAAAAAGTAAAAAAAATATGGTAATCTGTCAGAACCTTGTGTTGATATTACTGACATGTGACGAGTGCATGAATATACAAGTTTCAAATTTCCTTGCGCATCGACACGCGGGGCACAGTATGGTTGGCAGGACATGTAAAAGAGCTCTGAAGTAAAGAAACCACGGCTGACTAATATACATTTTAATATACACTAAAATATTTTACTAATCTAAGAAGTCGTGTTGTTATAGTGCGAGGCAGGTGAGCTTTCTACGTTTTCATTGATACCTGAACGAATGGTGTTAAATTATGAATCAAGAAGGATTCCCTCACTTTCCTATCGTGATTTGTCTTGAAACCGGACTGAATAAAAGTGGCCCTAGTTTTGTCGAAACCATGCCCAGGCATACTGACGTCCTTCGACAGCGGTAGATTAGGGAGGCTTACGGCATGTGCATGGTGATTATTAAAACGAATTCTGAAACTTGTCTCTGTTTGACCTATGTACTGAGCTCCGCATGTTGAACACTCGAGAAGATAGATGACGTTGATACTATCACACGTGTAGTTCCCATTTATTTTTAAAGAAAAACTGGACGATGTACTTAAAACTGTTTTAGATATTGTCATGTGCGCGCACACTTTGCAACGTGGTTTGTTGCATGGATGACAGCCTTCATGATGTGAACACGTGGTTTTAGATGAGGTTAATAAATCACGAAGGTTCCGTGACCACCGGTAGAGCACGCGTGGTAGTTCGTTAAAGATTCCTTTGAGCCGCTCGCTCTGTATTAAAATGTTGAAATGTTTCTTTAGAATATGGTTAACATTTGGAGCTGAGGCCGCATGTGTCAAAATTACATCAGTCCGTGAACAATCTTTGGGTCTTTTGTTAGTACTCAGCAGGTCTGAACGGTCAAGCTCTTCTGCACGTTTGATGGCGTTTGTGATTATGCTGCCTGGATAGCTCTGTTTTTCGAGCGCGCCCCGAAGTTGTTTGCAGTGGCAGGAAATTTCGCTGCTATCAGAGCATATTCTTTTAAAACGGACTGCTTGGCTGTAGGGAATACTAGTTTTGTTGTGTTTCACGTGACTACTACTAAAGTGAAGATCTTGCTGCCTATCCGTGGGTTTCCTGTAAAGAGTAGTTATCAGCTTCCCGTTACGTAGAGTGACCATGACATCAAGGAAGCTTATGTTCACAGGTGAATATGAGTGCGAAAAAGAAATCGCCGGATGAGCGTTGTTAAGATCTGCTATGAAAGAAAGAAGTTGCGATTCACTACGGTGCCAGAGTAGGAAAATGTCGTCGATGAACCGCTTATAGTAAAATGGCTTATATTCACAATTCGCAAGAAATTTGTTTTCAAGGAGCCCCATAAATATGTTTGCGTAGTTTGGTCCAATTCTTGTGCCCATAGATGTACCGCTTACTTGAACATAATGTGTCCCATTAAATTCGAGATTGTTAAGTTCAAGAATGAGCTTAAGCAACGTAGCTAACGTAGATGCGGAAACTGGTTTGTTGGCATCGCAATCGTTGTACGCGCAGATAACTGCCTCAATGCCATCTGAGTGAGGGATATTAGTATATAGTGACGTGACATCTAACGTAACGAGAAACGAAATTTGAGGATCCTGTAGGTCAACAATATCTGATAGAAAGTGGTTGGTATCTTTAATGTAAGAAGAAATGCTGGACGGAATGGTGTTGATGAGGCTATCTACATAACGGGAAAGGTTCTCAGTCACTGTTCCAATTCCAGAAATTATCGGTCTACCGGGATTATCTCTCTTATGAATTTTGGGAAGAAGGTAAAACCTGCCAGCTACTGGGCTCAACGGTATTAAGGATTTCAGAGTGCCATAGCTCATTTCTTCATCGTTAAAGAGCGTAGTCAAAGTATCACGAACAATATCTTTGAACTCGTTTGTTGGGTCATGATCTTGCCGCTTGTAATATGATGCATCACTGAGCTGCCTATGGCCTTCGCTGATATATTTGCTTCTGTCCATCACAACAATGGTGCCTCCTTTATCTGCAGGTTTTATAATTATGTCATTAAGACTAGCGAGGGATTCAATTGCTTGTTGCTCTCTGTCAGTAAGGTTGCGGTGCAATGGTGTACGTTCTTTATATGCCTGCATGACATCGCGTTGTACAGCTCTGATATAAAGGTCCAGACATTTGTCTCTTAGGGAGGGTGTGTCCAATGCTTGTAAGATGGCAATGATGAGCTATCGGTATTGTGAGCCGAGGACCGATCATAAAAGTACTCACGGAGGCGCATGTTACGTTCGAAATTGTGAAGATCCTTCACCAACTGAAATTCACTATAGCCTCCTGTTGCAGGGCATAAATTAAGTCCTCGAGATAACACACTACGTTCCCCAATTCATAGGTCGTAACATGACAAATTTACAATGTTATCCTGTCGAAAAGATTTACTTTCCAGCTCGGGCTGGCGCCTAGAAGTGGAAACCGTCGACAAAGGAACTGTAACCTGACATTCGTCCGACGCTGCAACAGAGAAGCATCAGTGTTCAACCTCATGCCTCGGAATTTTTGCCGCTATTCCCGGCTAGTTTGCTACCTCGATCATGAAATCGAATGGTTACCACCCACACGCGTCCTCGCAGCAGACGGCCTTCATATGAGCTTCGAGGGTGTGTCGTTGCTTGCAAGCCACATCCGCCACCTGTGCTTCAGGAGACCGGTGGATGCGACATCAGCTGCCTGGTGCGATTCATCAACGAATGACGACTCTCCGCATCGAGTGGATCGAGCTGGGCGACCTTCAGCACCCAGTCATTCTACAGCACAGCCGAACTCAAGAAACAACACCGCGCCGACAGCAACCTTCACCCTGACGAGCAAGCCTTCCGTAGCAGAGAACGTCACCTCGAAAGCATCGTGCGCCCACATCAACAAGTCGCAATCTACACAGCCTACGTATTGCCTACCGCCGCCTGCGGTCGTTGCATCACTTTCGCCGTCTCAACCACGCTACGGACTCCGGAACAGGGGCACAACCACGAGAGGAATGAACTGACTAACAAAACGCCAGCTGGGTGAGAGTACTTTGTCTATTGGCTCAACGAACTTTTTAAGGACCAGGAAGGTTATAGAAAAACTGACTCGTTGTGAATCGCACACTTTTATGCTTAGAATGTATGTCGCGGCAACAAGTGCTCCTAAAGGTTTACAACTAAAACTGCAGCCGGCCGCATCAGAGATGTCAAAGAAAAACCTGTCAAGGTGGCACAACACCTTAAATTGGGCGTCTGTTGAACTAACCTGCATACTTATTAGCCATTATGAATCATGAGAAAAAGGTCTGCGGAATCAGGAAAAACAGCTTGTGCAATCCTCTCAGTTTACGACTGAAGAATTAAAAACTTTCGAATTATGTTGGTCACAGAAGTTAGCCGAGCTGGATGCTAAAAAGTCAAAGAAGGTCGCGCGTGACAACATAGGAAAAAAGGAATGCTCCCGAAGAGGAAACATTTTAACTACAGCTGAAATGCGCCAGCCCGAGCTGGAAAGTAAATTTTCTGGACAGGATAACATTGTAAATTTGTCATGTTACAATCTATCAATTGAGGAACGTAGTGTGCTATCTTGAGGACTTAATTTTTGCCCTGCAACAGGAGGCTATAGTGAATTTCAGTTGGTGAAGGATCTTCACAATTTCGAACGTAACATGCGCCTCCGTGAGTACTTTTATGATCCGTCCTCGGCTCACAATACCGATAGCTCATCATTGCCATCTTACAAGCATTGGACACCCCCCTCCCAAAGAGACAAATGTCTGGACCTTTATATCAGAGCTGTACAATGCGATGTCATGCAGGCATATAAAGAACGTAAACCATTGCACCGCAACCTTACTGACAGAGAGCAACAAGCAATTGAATCCCTCGCTAGTCGTAATGACATAATTATAATAAAACCTGCAGAGAAAGGAGGTGCCATTGTTGTGATGGACAGAAGCAAATATATCAGCTAAGGCCATAGGCAGCTCAGTGATGCATCATATTACAAGCGGCAATATCATGACCCAACAAACGAGTTCAAAGATATTGTTCGTGATACTTTGACTGCGCTCTTTAACGATGAAGAAATGAGCTATGACACTCTGAAATCCCTAATACCATTGAGTCCAGTAGCTGGCAGGTTTTACCTTCTTCCCAAAATTCATAAGAGAGATAATCCCGGTAGACCGATAATTTCTGGAATTGGAACAGTAACTGAGAACCTTTCCCGTTATGTAGATAGCCTCATCAACACCACTCCGTCCAGCTTTTCTTCTTACATTAAAGATACCAATCACTTTCTATCAGATATTGTTGACCTACAGGATCCTCAAATTTCGTTTCTCGTTACGTTAGATGTCACGTCACTATATACTAATATCCCTCACTCAGATGGCATCGAGACATTTATCTGCGCGTACAACGATTGCAACGCCAACAAACCAGTTTCCGCATCTACGTTAGCTACGTTTCTTAAGCTCATTCTTGAACATAACAATTTCGAATTTGATGGGACACATTATGTTCCAGTTAGCGGTACATCTATGGGCACAAAAAACGAACCAAACTACGCAAACATAATTACGGGGCTCCTTGAAAACAAATTTCTTGCAAATTGTGAACATAAGCCATTTTACTATAAGCGGTTAATCGACGACATTTTCCTAATCTGGCACCATAGTGAATCGCAACTTCTTTCTTTCATAGCAGATCTAAACAACGCTCATCCGGCGATTTCTTTCTCGCACTCATATTCACCTGTGAACATAAGCTTCCTTGATGTCATGGTCACTCTACGTAACAGGAAGCTGATAACTAATCTTTACAGGAAACCCACGGATAGGCAGCAATATCTTCACTTTAGTAGTAGTCACGTGAAACACAACAAAACTAGTATTCCCTACAGCCAAGCAGTCCGTTTTAAAAGAATATGCTCTGATAGCAGCGAATTTTCCCGCCACTGCGAACAACTTCAGAGCGCGCTCGAAAAACAGAGCTATCCGGCCAGCATATTCACAGACGCCATCAAACTTGCAGAAGAGCTTGACCGTTCAGACCTGCTGAGTACTAACAAAAGACCCAAAGATTGTTCACGAACTAATCTAATTTTGACACATGCGGCCTCAGCTCCAAATGTGAACCATATCCTGAAGAAACATTTCAACATTTTAATACAGAGCGAGCGGCTCAAAGAAATCTTTAACGAACTACCATGCGTGGTCTACCGGCGGTCGCGGAACCTTCGTGATTTGCTAACCTCATGTAAAACCACGTGTTCACATCATGAAGGCTGTAATCCCTGCAACAAACCACGTTGCAAAGTGTGCGCGCACATGACGACATCTAAAACAGTTTTAAGTACATCGTCCAGTTTTTCTTTGAAGATAAATTGGAATTACACGTGTGATAGTATCAACGTCATCTATCTTCTCGAGTGCTCAACATGCGGAGCTCAGTACATAGGTCAAACAGAGAAGTTTCAGAATTCGTTTCAATAATCACCGTGCACATGCCGTAAGCCTCCCTAATCTACCGCTGTCGAAGAACGTCAGTATGCCTGGCCATGGTTTCCACAAAATTAGGGCCACTATTATTCAGTCCGGTTTCAAGACAAATCACGATAGGGAAGTGAGGGAATCCTTCTTGATCCATAAATTTAACACCATTCGTTCAGGTATCAATGAAAACGTAGGAAAGCTCACCTGCCTCGCACTATAACAACAGGACTTCTTAGATTAGTAAAATATTTTAGTGTATATTAAAATGTATATTAGTCAGCCGTGGTTTCTTTACTTCAGAGCTCTTTTACATGTCCTGCCAACCATACTGTGCCCCGCGTGTCGATGCACAAGGAAATTTGAAACTTGTATATTCATGCACCCGTCACATGTCAGTAATATCAACACAAGGTTCTGACAGATTACCATATTTTTTTACTTTGATTGTCCTAGCTGCTATACCGAGAATTCATCACGTGAGCCTATAAAAGCGGCTGCATTGTATCATACCTACTTACTCTGACGAAGACCGTGCCACGGCCGAAACGTTAGTAAATACGATTTCCTTTTCTTATGTGCTATCTGGAAGTTCATTCGATATAGAAAATACCCGGACCAGTCGTGCGTTCCCTTGAAGTTCTATATATATATATTGTTACGACCTCAGTAGGCGTCTGGGGGTTTATTGATACACGGTTCGAGGGACGAGCCGTATCGGCGCAGGCAGATGATGATGATCTTCTTCTTCCACACCCCTTGCTTCTTTTTCCTTCTTCGTCCGGCACATACGTGGCGTAACATTTCCCCCCTCGCAGACAAAGCGCGCCGCGCGTTTCATGCAGTGTCGCGTTGACTGAAAGGCTTCAGGCGAGCGACATGCGTGACCTCTGTCTTTCTGGAACGTCTCCCGCTAGCTGTAAGACGTGCGATGCGGTAGTCGACTGCGCTCAGGCGGTCAAGGATAACAAAAGGTCCGATGTAGTGCGCGAGCAGTTTTTGGCACAAGCCACGTTTGCGTAAAGGCTTCCACACCAACACGAGATCTCCCGGAATATATGTGGCCTGCCGGTGCTTGCTGTCATAACGAACTTTCGATCTGTCTTGCGAGGCTATTGTACGTAAACGAGCAAGACGACGAGCTTCTTCGGCGAGACAAAGAGTTTCTGCTAGGGAGATTTCTGATTGGTCCCGATCAGAGAAGGAAAATATTGTATCCAGAGTATAACGGGGGGGTCGAACATAGAGGAGGAAGAACGGGCTGTAGCCGGTGGTCTCATGTTGGGAAGTATTAAACGCGTATGTGACGAACGGCAAGACATCGTCCCAGTTCTTGTGGTTCGAAGCAACGTACATAGAAAGCATATTCACCAGTGTTCGAATTGTTCGCTCGACGAGACCATTCGTCTGCGGGTGATAAGGCGTCGAGTGTCTGAGCTCTGAGCCACACATACGGAGAAGTTGTTCGACAACGTCTGCCGTGAATTGACGTCCACGGTCACTTATGATGACGCGAGGGGGCCCATGACGCAGTATGATAGAATGGAGAAGGAAGGACGACACTTGACCAGCAGTCGCGGATGGCAGGGCAGCAGTCTCGCAGTACCGAGTAAGATGGTCAGCACATACCACAATCCATCTGTTGCCTTTCGATGAACGCGGAAAAGGGCCCACCAGGTCAATGCCAATTTGTTCGAACGGAGAACTGGGAGGCGTCACAGGTTGTAGATGTCCGGCCGGAGCTGCTGAGAGAGATTTGTGCGCCTGGCATTGCGCACAACTGGCCACGTACAACTCAACTGACTGGCGCATACGTGGCCAGTAGAAGCGTTCCTGGGTACGATGAAGAGTGCGCGTCGTTCCGAGGTGACCTGAAGTGGCGTCATCATGCATGGCGTACAAAACAGATGACCGTAGTGCCTCTGGAACCACCAGCAGGAAGCGGGAACCGGTGCCGGAGATGGATTTCTTGTACAGTAGACCATCACGGACGCAAAAGCGGCTTTCCGGAGTGGATGCTTGTGCGATCACGAATAACGGATTCAAACTCACGTCCTTCCGCTGCTCAGTTTCAAAGGTGGCCTTATCCGGGAACGCTGGTGCTACGGACGCAATCAGATGATCGAAATCGTCAGCGTCGCAAACTGTAGCATCAACTGGCATCCTTGAAAGGCAGTCTGCGTCCGCGTGTTTCCTGCCGCTCTTGTACGATACCGTGAAGTTGTACTCTTGCAGCCGGAGGGCCCAGCGTGCTAGACGGCCTGACGGATCCCGAAGGTTGATAAGCCAGCACAAAGAATGATGATCCGTAACTACTTGGAAAGGACGACCGTATAGGTATGAGCGGAATCGCTGCACAGCGAAGACGAGTGCAAGGCATTCTTGTTCGGTCACAGTGTAATTGCGTTCCGGCTTACTTAAAGTACGACTGGCATATGCGATTACGTGTTCCACTTGATTACATCGCTGTATGAGGACTGCACCTATGCCAATGCCGCTTGCGTCGGTGTGAACTTCAGTCGCCGCAGAAGGATCGAAGTGCCGCAGGATAGGCTGCGACGTGAGCAAGAACTTCAGTTGGTTGAAAGAAGTTTCACAATCAGGAGTCCATTCAAAACTAGCACCTTGGCGGAGAAGACAGGTCAGTGGAAAGGCAACTTCTGCAAAGGCGGGAATAAATCGGCGAAAGTAAGAGCAGAGGCCCAAGAAGCTCCGAAGCTCCTTCACTGAGCCAGGTGGTTTAAAAGCTCTAACAGCCGCCGTCTTATTCGGGTCGGGCCTGATGCCATCCTTGTTGACGAGATGTCCCAGCACCAGTGTTTGTCGAGCTCCGAAATGACACTTCTTTGCATTAAGAACCAAGCCAGCATTTCGAATACATTTCAAAACCAGCTCTACCCTTTCGTTATGTTCACTGAATGTACGCCCGAAGATAACAACGTCGTCAAGATAACACATACAGATGTTCCACTTCAGGCCGCGCAGAATGGTGTCCATGAATCTTTCAAATGTAGCGGGCGCGTTACATAGACCAAAAGGCATCACGTTAAATTCATATAGTCCATCCGGAGTAACGAAAGCCGTCTTTTCTTTGTCCATTGAATGCACAGGTATTTGCCAATAGCCTGAGCGTAAGTCTATGGACGAAAAGTAGGATGCTGAATGGAGGCAGTCTAGAGCGTCATCAATGCGTGGGAGAGGGTAGACATCTCTCTTTGTGACGGAGTTTAGACGGCGATCGTCCACACAGAATCTCCAGGTACCATCCTTCTTTTTGACTAGAATCACGGGAGCCGCCCAAGGACTCGATGATTCTCGAATGACACCCTTCTGCAGCATATCACGCACTTGTTCATCAATTATCTTGCGCTCAGACGGCGACACTCGGTAGGGTTTCTGGCGGATGGGCTGTGCTGTTCCCGTGTTTATCCTGTGGAGAATCCGAGACGCGGGAATCGAGGGCGCATGGTCATGGGAAAAATCGAAAATCGCCACGTATTTCGACAAAACGTCCAGAAGCATGCGGCGTTTGTCAGTAGTAAGTGACTTGTCGATCATAGGTAAAAGTTTTGAATCGGCCGTAGAAGTATTGGCTGAGGCCCCACCTGGAGCATCACTGAGGGCAGCCACTGCCATCGGTGAGTATGTTTTGAACTTGGCAAGCTTCAGTCCTCCTGGTAGAACCACCGACTCAGCTGAACAGTTTACCGCCCATAGTCCTGTGCGTCCTTGAACGAGTGACACTATGCAATGCGGCACCAATGTGTTCTTCTTAATGCAACTGAGATGAAAGGGCTCCACTAATGCGTCGAACGCACTGTCACTGTTTTCAATGCGTGAAGAGTATACAGGAACACAGACTGCAGAGAATGCCGGCACAATGCTATCTTCACTGACCCGGAGCGCACCGTGCTCCCTGTCTGAATTCTCTAATAGTTCTCCAGGGGCAGCATCACATATGTACACCTCTCCATTTCTACAATCAACAGTGGCGCCACACATTCGAAGGAAGTCAATCCCCAGGATTATGTCGTGTGTGCTCCTTGGAAGAATCGTAAACTCTGTGACAAACACTTGATCACCCAAGCACACTTCTGCGGTACAGACACCAATGGGACACA